>NC_071355.1:129467499-129767499 GCF_943734655.1 Sabethes cyaneus
ATTCGGAGCGGCTCAATTAAAAATAATATTTCTTTCCTATTACAATTTCAGAAACATTTTGCGGATTTATTTGCATTAGCAGCGGAAGAAGAAACAACTGGATCTGTTGGTCGAAGAAGCACAAGTAGTCGTGGGAGAAAACCAATAGCTAACAAAAAAGATTCTTCAACTTCCAATAGTGTCAAAAAGATTGCCGATAGTTCTTTTGTCAGTGACGACTCTACGGATGTAAGTCAATATTATACCATTATTATTAAAATAGACTCTGTGTACTATGTTAGTATATGCCTTTACCGATCGTTTTGCTTGATAGTCGAGGTGAATCATTCAGACTGAATGATCGAAGAATTTATTAGGGGTAGTAGGGACAATATGGGTCGTCTCAGTAAAATATGTCGTAAAACAGGTAGCACTAAAGAAACTGACTAAAGAAAAGACACTGGAGCTCAGTCACTCGCGGCCTCCTGTCATCATTAAACCTGATTTGCTCAACGATGATTGTTGTGCGTGACTCTGTTCAAAGTTGCTAGGAAAAGTTCGAACAATATTTTTTCGAGTTCAACATTTAGGCGATTTTATGAACTGTACGATACAAATTTGATTGCCTGGTGTTTTCGTTAGGCAGCACGGATCGATTTCGTGATGATACGATGATATTTGTTGCCGGTCATTAGCAGTCATTAATTTCTCCCGCGTTGATCGACTGATACTTCGCAAGTTTTCGAGCAAAAGATTCAGAAGGTTTCATCGAGATTCATGCGCACTTGGTTTCGACGAAACGAAAATGAGTTACCTGTCACTTCTTTAGTCAGTTTCTTTAACCTACCTGTTACTGATGATGTAAGAAGTGTAGTGTATTTTTTTCGTTAACTGCCTAAAATAAAACAACTTGACCACTAAAACGTCTTTTACAGGTTAATACACCTTTTTCAAATTACAAGTTTTTCACTCACTTGGACGAAAATTTGAATAAAATTTTGAAATCAAAATCCTCAATATTTTGTTTTGCCCGCTGCCTTTGAGACGTTTTGTTAGTTGGGCTTTTGTAAAGAAACTGACTAAAGAAAAGACACTGGAGCTCAGTCACTCGCGGCCTCCTGTCATCATTAAACCTGATTTGCTCAACGATGATTGTTGTGCGTGACTCTGTTCAAAGTTGCTAGGAAAAGTTCGAACAATATTTTTTCGAGTTCAACATTTAGGCGATTTTATGAACTGTACGATACAAATTTGATTGCCTGGTGTTTTCGTTAGGCAGCACGGATCGATTTCGTGATGATACGATGATATTTGTTGCCGGTCATTAGCAGTCATTAATTTCTCCCGCGTTGATCGACTGATACTTCGCAAGTTTTCGAGCAAAAGATTCAGAAGGTTTCATCGAGATTCATGCGCACTTGGTTTCGACGAAACGAAAATGAGTTACCTGTCACTTCTTTAGTCAGTTTCTTTAGGTAGCATCTTTTCCAAATTATAATAATTACCATAAAATTACGATTTGATATGTCTTTGATAAATTAACATTGAAATGGAATATTAATTGACTATGAATAGCCATCAAATTAAAATGTTTAAAAAATGATTCTTTTTGCTTCGATCAAAAACCGAACAGGGCGTAATGGGGCATCATACCACAGTGGTTCAAAATAAAAAAACGAATTAATCTACCTAGCGGTGTGACCTGGCCTTTCTACTGCCACACCAAAAAAAAGCAAAGCCTGAAGGATAAACGTCTTGACGTCTTCTTTATCGACCGACTTCAGTGCCGCCATTTAGAGCACAGGACAGTTACGGGGATAGTGCAACAATCCTATTGACTATATCTAGCAGCATCGCCTAGCCGAGAGTCGAACATACGACGACTGGCTTGTTGTCACAATAATTATTTTTTGATTTCTCAGGAACATTTATAATTAAGTTGACTATATTTTTAAATATCCGTTCCTTATTCCTCAAAATCCTTATACACCCAATTCTTTTTTTACACGGGGGATGCGTCCCGTGTAAAAAAATACCGTGCAAAAATAAACCGTGTTATTTCGAGAAACCGTGCAAAAAAAATCCGTGTTATTTCGAGAAACCGTGCAAAAAAAGTCGTGCAAAAAAAATTCCGCGTACTAGAATCCGTGTAAAAAAAGAATTGGGTGTACAACTGTTGTTGGTGAAATTTTAGAAAAACCGTGTTATTTCGAGAAACCGTGCAAAAAAGTCGTGTAAAAAAATACGTGTAAAAAAATCCGTGCAAAAAAAGAATTGGGTGTATAACAGTAAAATTCACAAGAATGTAATGCGTGCAATAATTATGTAGCAGGTGCACCGAATTTTTATATATTTATATTTTTATTTATAGATTTATTCTATTTAACTTCAACTGACAGAGTCTTCTTGAAGTGTAGGTATGGGAGGAAAAGCCGATTTGAGATGACAACATTGACGTCATTCTCAACTACGCGCCGAGTAAAAAGCCGTTTAAAAACCGCGTTAATTCGAAAAATGTTGTAAAAAACCGCGTTAATTCAAAAATAACTTAACGTTAATAAAAAGCTGAAGTATTTAATTTTTCTTTTGCCTACTTGTCCGTATACCTATATGATGTTGTTAAATTTTTGAAAGTAAATTGTCTGTTTAGAATTACGGATTTTAGCTTTTTATGTTATTTTAAAAATTATTTCGTTATTTCGCTAGCATGTTTTCTATTTGACGCTGGAGATAAAACGGAATTGTGGCAATGAGAAAGCATTGTCTGTTTTTCGACCTTGTGACCCGGAATATGCATGTTCGTTGACAATGTAACTGAATCGTGAATGCGCATGCAACGCAAGCATGCAGTTTATACTTTTTTCTAATATCAATATCGTCGTTATATTAGGGGGAAGTCGTCTATGCTCGGACACTTTAGGTTTTTAAGATCGTCACTATTACTACTATCAATTTGCCTATGTGTACCTGTACCTGTAGCCTTTACATGTGTTTGTTTAATTGTAGTTATTTATTTTTAAGTATGAGAACGGACAAAGCTTATCCCTCAAATAAGCAGACATCAAATCAAATCACTGGAGTACACAAGACTTCAAAATAGATGCACGATGCACGTGCTAAAATAATTCTAAAATAACATCCTGTAACTGTCGAAAATTTTGAAGCACACATTTAAAGTATGCATTTAGATTAAAATAATCAACTTCTCAAATCTACTATAAACAGTTTATACGCCCTTTTTGCCTTTCTACTATATAAATATATAGGGTAATTGATCTTGAATGGACCTATTTAGCGCTTTTTAACACCACCACTCGCACTCCTGCTCAATTTACTCGTCATTTATAAATAATATGTGGTGATGTTACTATTTGTTGGAAAGTACCACCTTTTTTCTACATTATCAGTACTTTAAAAATGTATAATTGATGAAACTTTTATTAAATATATCGTTTTTTGCCAAAGCCTTTTTTTGATCTTGAATGGACCCAACATGATCTTGAATTGGACCTATTTTTGATTTTGAAATGGACCTAAATTAGGATTGTCATAGTTTCTTCCATGTAAATGAACAAAATAACAACAAAGAATTTTTTTTAATAGTACAACTATACTATTGTTATTTATTAATAGGACACAAGATTGAACAGCTTTTACCTTTCTTATACTCTGTTAGAAAGGTATGAAAGTCGGTTGAAAAATTTGAAATCAGTCACAGTCACCGAGGGTCTTGTTTTTATGTCAGCCCAACAATTGAACAATGTTTCAGTGACTTGATATGCGTTGTGTATGTATCTGTCTGTGACATTTGCATATTGGGAATTTATTATTACCTGTTTTTCAGATAAACGATTTCCACGTCATAAAAAAATTATGTCGCCTATTAGTTTCAAAAATTTAAACCATTCATTAAAAATATGTAATATAACTTGTATTAAACGTAGTTTATCAAGTACAGTGGGGTTCGAGTTTTTATTTAGTGACTACATATTTCGAAAGGTCAGACTTTTACTGACGTAGGACTACGTCTTACTGCAAAGCATCTAAAGGTTTGCGACAGCCCCTGTCGAACATTTTGAATATAAAATCGTTGCAATCGTGAAAAATTAGTTAATTAGTGGTAATTATTCAATTTTTGACACATTTATATGCAATTTTTTCAGTTGAAAAATGGTCTAGATTTTGCCACGGTTTCAATTTTGGCAACATAGGCGACACGCATTTGTTGTCAAATTCGAAATCATACTGTAAATGGTGCTTGAAAAAATCAGACTTGGTAATTTTACTAGGTTTAAAGGTATACTAGGTTTTAATTTTAAATGATAGTCGATGAAGAACTGTACCAGATAGAAAATAGGAAGTTTCAAAAATGAATATTTTAGATCTCAGGGTCACTAAATTTCGGTGGACAAGGAGGTATTAATTTTGTCACAAGTCAGAGGGGAGAGGTGCTTAAAGAAAACTTTACATCCCCCAAGAAAAAAATCAGAGGGGTTGTGTATAAGATACGACCACGGATGACGTAGTACAACGTTAGTCGGGTTGCATGATTTTGAATATTTTACTAAACTGATTTTTAATCTATCTGTCAATCGACCAAAAGGTGATGTGAAGTCAACCTGCTTGCTTATCGGCGGAATATAAGGCCTTTGCAAAATATTTTTTAAGTTTTTGTCACCCCCCCCCCCTTTGAAAATTGGCTTGAAAAATCGGGGGGCTAAAAAAATTTGGAGGATATGAGTATAAAATCAATTGTCCGTGGGCTCTACAGCCTGAAAAACTCGAAAAATGAGTGTACTTAACACTTCTAGCACGAAACAGAAATGGAAATTCGAATTCGGAGTTTCCGAAAATCGTCCAAAAAAAATTCTCTCGTTTGTGTCTTCTTTTCGTACATTTTTGCATGGAAAATAATAACGTATATATTAGAAGCAAGAACAGATTTGGTTTTCACGCTTAAACTTTAAATAAAAATGTTTCAAACCCATGTTTTTTGCTCGATTAAAAAATTCACTTTGTCCCCCCCCCCTTTAGAGGCCCAATACAGGAAGGACAAAAACTTTATAAAATATTTGTAATGGCCTAATTTTACTTTATTCTGAGCCTCATAATTATTTTAACTAAACTAGAAAATTATCAAATACAATATTATTTTTTTAGGCATATCCAGTTCGTAAATGGTCCAGATATTGATCCAAATTTTATATTTTTTGCACCATATCATTATCCAGGCCTTTACCTAATTTCTAAATCCTCCATTGACGCATAGATGATTTTATTGCCAAACCGGATAGTTTTGTAGGACGATTGGGCATCACAAAGTTTCACGAGGGTGAGGAAGTTGGCGTTCTTAACCATCAGAAGTGGCTGCTTCTTTTTACTCAGACGAGTCTGATTTTGTGACTACAGGATCCGGTTGAATTTTATTGGCCTTAGGGTTTTCGGTCAGCGCGCTAAAGGTGTTTTGAAGTTTTGGTATATGCTTGATTAACGTGTTTAAACTATTTCTCATCTGAGTTTTGTCAAAACTTAAACTTACAGCAAAACTTTTTGCTGTATTTATATGAAAAATACAGGACGCTATTTGTCCATGAAAAAAATTTTGATTCTAACCATTTTTACGATGTTGCCTGTAGATAGTTAAGCAGGGATAACCACTTTAAATAGAGTTTGGAATATTAGCTTCGTAACTCAATTCGAAGTTCCAATATTAGAGTTTCCTAAACGACATGAAAGAACATTAAATTATCTCGTGTTTGATCCATCCTTTTTAGAATTCGAACACATAACAAAATGGCGGACATTGAAACATAAAAGTATGGTTTTTAAGCGAAAAATTGACTTTAAACATTTCTAAAAAATTCAAAAATTACAATATCAAGCAAAGGATGGGTCAAACACTAGATAATTTTGTTGGCTTTCAAACAAAAAAAGAATCATAAGAATTGCTTGAGCCGTTCTTGAGATATTTATGGGACCGACTTTCAAAACCTGGTTTCGAGAAAAACGACGTTGAAGTTTTTACTCGTTGTTTAATCGCTCCAGACATGCGCGATACAAATAGCTGTAACTTTGTCAATATTTGGAATTCATGCAAACGACTTCAAACACATATGGTCAAAATGTTAATCTTTCGAAATAATCAATAAAAAAAAATTAGGTTTTAAAAAATTGAAAAGGTACTATGCCCCCTTAACAGAAAAGGCAGTTAGTATCCCTCTTATCTTTCGATCCATCTTATCTTTTAATCAATGATGGTTAAAATTTTTGTACAATACTGAGAATAAATTAAGTTTATATGGTTTTAAGCATAAAATGACATATGTTAGCTAATTAGGAAGACTTTTTAGTTTCAAAACTAGAGGCTACAATGTACAAACACTATGAAGCAACTACGAAAAAGGATGAGTGATAGTTAGTTTTATCAATATAATTAAGTTTTTTTAGGCTATAAATCAAGCCTACTTTCAATATCCCGTCCTTATAGATTAATTATAAACGGAGATACCATAGTGACAACAAGCAGTTTTATGGAATATACAACGGCGTGTTCGTTAGTGGTAGGCAATGATAGCTACCGCCAGTGATGTCTCGGAGCGCAAAACTAGGTCCATTCTAAAATCAATACTAGGTCCATTCAAAATCAAAAAAGGGGGTTAACATTTTTAAGGAATTTGAAGATTTTACTGGTTTTACTGAACTTTTAAATACCTAAATTGAAATTACACATATTTTAGCATCATTTTAAGAGTATTGTTTTATTTTAAACCAGAAGGGTTCCGGGTAGTAACAGTTTGAAAATACTCTATGGTGACTGCCAAAACGCTGAAAAACAGCTACTTTTAAATAAGCGGCAATAAAGTGGTTTTGGCTATAATTTTAATTTAATTTTAGTATATTTACGTTCAGAAATGATTAAAGATAAACATAAAAGCTAAATACAGTACAAAGACTTGATAATTATATCCTAAAATTCTTATTTAAAAATAGGTCCATTCAAGATCAGAATTCGACTAGGTCCATTTCAAAATCATTTACCCTAGTATAAAGGTATAGAAATCACTTGGAAAACCGGAAATGGAAAGAAGGTCCTGCGGGCCGAATGTCATATACCATTCGACTCAGTTTCGAAAACTGAGCATTTTCTGTGTGTGTGTGTGTGCGTGTGTATGTGTGTGTGGATATGTAACGCTTTCAATCTCACTCACTTTTCTCGGAGATGGCTGGACCGATTTTAATGTTCTTAGTGTCAAATGAAAGGTCTAGGTGTCCCTTAGGTTGCTATTGAATTTCATTTTGATCGGACTTTTAGTTCAAAAGTTATGTATAAAAATACGAAAATAATGGGACTTCATTATCTCACAGGTCCCTTAACCGATTTGAACAAAATTGATTGCATATGAAAAAAGAGTCTTGCAAAGCCTTAACTTCCAAATTTCATGACGATTGGCCTTGTAGTTTGAAAGTTACATAAAGAAATGTGAAAAAATAGTATTTAAAACATATTTTTGTAACATATAAACATTAATTCAATGAAAAACATCACACATTTTATTATTATTTGAAAATTACTGCTGAGATCTATCAAACGAAACCGAGTTATTTAAAATCGGACGGTTCATTCAAAAGTTATTCAAACTTTAACACTTGAGCACCGTATATTAAACCATTAAAACGTGTGAAATCAAAACATATCAATCAAATGTTGATTGTATTCAATGTATGTATGTATGTTTTTTTTTTTTTTTTTTTTTTTTTACGAGTTGGGAAATCTGCTGAGCACCTTAGAAGATACGGTACTATCAGACACCTGAAAAGATAACTCAGGGAATGGGGTTTAGGTATCCCGACCCCCCTAATGGGGCGTGAGGATCCCGACCCACTAAAACCCTACTCGAGTCTCCAGCCTCAATCCCCCCTGGCACCACCTTATCGGTATTACTTCAGGGAGGGGCTATTGTGCTTAATGCACTCGCTTAGATAACTACTGGACTATGGTAGTTAGGCTGTTTATTCGCCGTTGATCGGCTCTCCAGTGGTTTTGTAGCTCGAGTACAATCTGGGTAGCAGCCGCATTGACCGCTCCCCAGATGTCCGAGCTGGAACACATCTTTTGGACTAAGTTATCCGGGGTAGTGTCCTGTCCGCTCACTGCCATCATGCTGCTTCTCGCGCCCGCGAAACGAGGGCATATGAAGAAAGCATGTTCTGCCGTTTCCTCAACATCCACGCATTCGGGACACGCGGGGGACTCCGCATGCCCAAACTTATGCAGATACTGTCTGAAGCAACCATGCCCTGACAGAATCTGTGTCAGGTGGAAGTTGACTTCGCCGTGGCGCCTGTTGACCCACCCAGATAGTTCCGGGATAAGTCGATGTGTCCACCGATCTTTTGTGGAATTAGACCATGCCCGCTGCCATGTGGTCATCGAGGCCGATCTTGTGGTACTCCGTATGCCTCTAGTTCCACGTTGGTTGAAGCACTCTACGTCTTCGCTGATGATAATGCCAATAGGCATCATACCTGCTAAGACGCAGATTGCGTCATGTGAAACTGTGCGATACGCACTCGCCACTCTCAAGCACATGAGACGATAGGTGCTTTCCAGCTTGGCTAGATAGCTTTTGGTACCTAACGCCGATGACCACACCGGTCCGCCATACCTAAGTATAGACTGGACCACGTTGGCTAATAGCCTTCGTTTGCTGCCATATACCGCAGAGCTATTAGACATCATACGAGACAATGCCGAAATAGCTGTGGAAGCCTTCTTGCAGGCATAGTCGACGTGGCTCCCGAACTTGAGCTTGTCGTCGACCATGACTCCCAGAAGTTTTAAGGACCGCGTTGACGAAATAGTTCAATCCCCGACGCTGATCTTTGCTTGCTGTACCGACTTGCGGTTGTTCACCACGATAACCTCCGTTTTATGATGCGCTAGCTCCAGTTTCCTGGATCGCATCCAATCTTCAACAATGCTTATAGAGTGGGCGGCCGTCAACTCAACCTCTCTGATAGATTCACCATAGACTTCCAGGGTGATATCATCCGCAAAGCCGACAATCACCACCCCTACCGGGAACTTTAGCTTCAACACCTCGTCATACATGACGTTCCACAACACCGGGCCCAGTATGGAACCTTGCGGAACCCCTGCGGTGATTGGAACGCACTTCTGACCCTCCTCCGTGTTATAGCATAGCACACGATTCTGGAAATAATTTTCCAGGATCCTGTACAGCGACACCAGCACTTGGACGTTCCGAAGCGAGTTGGCTATGGAGTCCCAGCTAGCGCTATTAAACGCATTTCTCACGTCAAGCGTGACAACTGCGCAATAGCGGATACCTGTCCTCTTGCGCTGGATTGCCACCTCGGCTGTCTTAGTGACAGACAAGATTGCATCCACCGTAGATTTGCCTTTTCGGAAGCCGAATTGATTCCTTGACAGACCGTTTGTACCCTCCGTGTACTGTACGAGTCTGTTAAGGATAACCTTCTCCAGCACCTTACCGGCAGTATCGAGCAGACAGATCGGCCTATATGACGAGGGAACACCCGGAGGTTTTCCCGGCTTCGGCAACAGCACGAGGTTCTGTCGCTTCCATCTGTCCGGGAAGTGGCCAGCTTCCAGGCATCTCCTCATTACTGCTCCAAATAACTCGGGAGCCTCTAACATAGCCGCTTTAATGGCCATATTCGGGATTCCGTCTGGCCCCGGTGCCTTGCTCACCTTTAGGGATTTAGCGATCTCAAAGAGCTCCTCATTCGTAACCGTCACTTCGTCCCCGACCGCCAAACCGCCGTCGCCCACGTTACTTTGGATGTTCGGCTGGGAGGCCGACCATCCTACGCTATGGTCTGAGATACTGGAACGTCGGCCGTGGGACGACTCAGCGGCCTGGGGCCAGGGCCTTGGCTCGTGGCGCGGAAAGAGGCCCTCGATGATCCGCTCCAGCATCTCTGGCGATTGCTCTGAGGGCGCCATCACTCCCTTGGTCTTTGCCATTACGACCCTGTAGGCATCACCCCACGGGTTCGCATTGACACTAGCACATAACCTTTCAAAGCAGGCTCGTTTACTAGCTTTTATCCCACTCTTAAGCGCTGCGCGTGCAGCAGCAAGTGCTACTCGACATTCAGCCCTGCCTTCGTCCGAACGAGCTCTTTGCATAATTCTCCTCGCACGAAAGCAGGCTCCGCGGAGTTCCGCAATTTCATCTGTCCACCAGTAAGCCGGTGACCTGCCATACCTATGTCGACCTTTCCTAGGCATGGTAGCGTCACATGCTCGCGACAGTACCTCAACCAAATGATCAGCGTTCGGATCGGGCATACCACGATCACCGCACTCTCTTCGGATTGCTTCCACAAATACTTCGGGATCGAAGTATGAAGTCTTCCATCCACGGGTGGTTGGAGTGTCGGCTCTACTCGCCGCCTGCCGTCTCGTTATCTGACCGACACCACAGCGGACCGCCTGATGGTCGCTGTGAGTGTAGCCATTGTCTACCCTCCAGTCTCCTATCAGACCAGGACTGCCGAATGTCACGTCGATGATAGACTCCGCACCGCTCCTACTGAAGGTACTTGTGGTGCCGACGTTGACCAGATCTACGTTGAGCTTTGCCAGAGCTTCAAGCAGAATCCGGCCCCTGTGGTTCGTGCGACGACTTCCCCACTCTACCGCCCAAGCGTTAAAGTCGCCCGCCACAACCAACGGCCTTAGACCAGTCAGCACAACTGATACTCGGTCTACCATCCGCGTGAACTGCTCGATAGACCAACTCGGCGGAGCATAGCAGCTGCAGTAGAACACTCCACCCACTTTGGCAACCACGAATCCCTCGTCTGCAGTTGACACAACATCTTGAACCGGGAACCTGCTTGTCGTCCATATAGCCGCCGTCCCGGACCTATCCGACACCCAGTTACCGTTTCCGGCAGGGATGCGGTATGGGTCCGAGATGATTGCAATGTCCGTCAACGACTCAGTAACTGCTTGGTACAACAGCTGCTGAGCCGCGTGGCAGTGGTTCAAGTTCAGTTGCGTTACCTGCACTACGCCCGGGTTTTAGTCGCCAGCGCGCCTGCCGGGCACTTCGGGCCTCCTGTTGTGTGCTTAGCGTCCCGTTGGCCGGTACATATCAGGCACTTGGGTGGCGCAGTACAGTCCCTCGCTATATGACCCGTACCGCCACATCTCCTACACAAGTGGCTTCGGTCTGGCCCCTTACAGCTCCAGGACCTGTGCCCTCTCTCAAAGCACCGGAAGCAGGCCTCCGGCTGCTGGAACACGCTCAGTGGGCACACGGACCATCCCACCTTCAGCTTAGCCACTTTCAGGGCTGCATTTCCGTCTTCCAGTGGAAGTCTTATAGTTGCTACCTGGGTTCCCGCCGGTCCCTTACGCAGACGAACTGCCTCGGTAGTCACCACCACTTTGCATTGCTCGTTGAGAGCTCGTGCTAGTTCGCCCGCTTGGGTGATCTCGTCCAGGTTTTTAAGCTGGAGAGTCATCTCGGGCGTTAGTGCGCGGATCTGCACGCTATCGCCAAGGACCTTTTCTGCCAGCACTTTGTAAGCGGAACCCTTTTCAGTGGCGTTCTTTTTGAGTTCAAGAATCATGTCGCCTGTGCGAGAGCGGCGGATACTCCGCACATCCGCGCCAAGACCCTTCAACTGATCATGCCCTCTCATGGCCTTTAAAACTTCCGCATATTTCGGCCCCTCAGTTTTGAGGATAAGGGCATCGCCTTTGCTCCTTTTTTTCCTAGCCACTTTCGGTGGAGCTCGATCCTCTTTCTTCCTGGCCTTCTTCTTTTTGACCAACTCCCACTGGTTGTCGGACGCTAACAGCGTCTTGTTACCCTCAGTAGGTTCTTCAGTTGGCTTACGACCCTCTGCTATCATGCGCTTCTTTGGACCCGTGGGGGTTTCTTCCCCTGGGGACTGCCTTGCGCGTTTGGCGGATGCCTTGTCGTTAGACTGCTCCGTAGTCGCGAGTGCCACGGAATGGTCAGTCATTGACGGGCAGGCATCTGTTTGTGCAGACCTTGATACAAGCGTCTTCTCTTTCTCTGCAACTTTTACTCGCGCTTCGAGTTCGCTGTGCTCCTTCGTCGCAGCACGCATGGTGCTCCGAAGCATGAGCAGACTTTGTTTCAGGTCCTTCGCTAAGGTGCTGCGACCTGCCACGAACTCGATAATGGCATCGAGTTGATGAGACGCCGCTACCACTCTTGGTAGCATGTCTCTCTTGCCTGCCACCGCTTTTATTAGCGACGGGCCGTTCATTGCTGCGTCCGGCGTAGATGCAGTTGGAGCGACAGGTGTGCCGTTTCCTTTTCCGCTTACGCTGGCGCTTCTACTGGTATCCATCGGCGGAGACCTCTGGATACTACTTCTTGCGAACGGATTGTCTAATCCGTCCGCGCTCACTGAAGTTATTATTTTATTTTGATTGCTCATATAGAATCCCACGAGTTGATGTATGTATGTATGTATGTATGTATGTATGTATGTATGTATGTATGTATGTATGTATGTATGTATGTATGTATGTATGTATGTATGTATGTATGTATGTATGTATGTATGTATGTATGTATGTATGTATGTATGTATGTATGTATGTATGTATGTATGTATGTATGTATATTCTCTTCGGTCTTCGTTAGGGTACGTGATGCAAAAGATATAGGTTTGTCCTGGCCGATAGGGCCTTGTGATAAAACTGCGCCTAGGGCGTAATTCGATGCGCCTGTAGTAAGAACAAAACGCTTCGTGAAATCAGGGTATTGTAGCACATGGCTACTAGTAAGAAGATTCTTACAACGATTGAAGGCAGAGATGAAATCGGGGGTATGTTCAATTTTCTCGCCTTTTCGCAACTGTTGCGTCATAGGCTTCGCAATTTTTGCGAAATCCTTGATGAATTCCCGATAATAACCGATCATTCCAAGAAAACCTTTAAGCTCTTTTTCGTTTTTCGTGAGTGGCCATTCCTTAATCGCCTTTATTTTATCAGGGTTCGGCTTGACGCTCTCGGGAGTAACGAGATGGCCCAGAAATGCTACCTCTTTCTGAAGGAAATCACATTTATCGACTTGCACTTTCATATTGTATTTTCTTAGCGTTTCCAATATTAGTCTCAAGTTGACTAAATGCTCTTGTAGACTAGTTGAATAGATAATGATGTCGTCCATATAAACTAGACAGCGTGTTCCGATGTGCTCCCTGAGGATGTTGTCCATTACTCTTTGGAACGTAGCCGGAGCGTTTTTTAACCCGAAAGGCATTCTAATAAACTCATAGTGTCCGCCATCGGCACTAAAAGCTGTTTTTTGTATATCTTTCTTATGAATTTCTATCTGGTGAAATCCAGAAGCTAAGTCCAAGGTTGTAAAGTATTGACATCTACCGAGTTTTTCTAAAATATCGGTGATGTTAGGTATTGGGTATCGATCGTCTACCGTTTTTTCATTTAACTTACGATAGTCGATAACCAGGCGCCATTTTCTTTGGCCAGAAGCTTCCAGCTTCTTTGGTACTACCCATATTGGCGAGGAGTATGGACTATTTGAGGCTCGAATAATGCCTTGTTTAAGCATTTTGTCTATTTGACGCTGGACCTCTTCTCTATGGCAGAAGGGGTAGCGATATGATTTTGTATAAACTGGAAGATCATCCTTAGTTGTTATTTTGTGACATATGGCGTTGGTAAAAGTAAGCTTTTTGTCGTCATGGTGAAAGACATCCCTAAATTTATATAGGAGTTGTAGTAATTTGGATTTTTCTTCTGGGTTCAGGTTGTCGAGTCGGAGTTGCTCAATAGGTAACTCCTCTTCGCTTATTTGATTAGATTCAATGGAACACGTATTGAAATTATTAATCTCTGTTGTTATTGTTTCGCATAAATTTAGTGTGCTGGGCACGGAATCCGAATTATAAATTGCTATTTCGGCACTGTTATTTTTGCAGCTGTATATCCCAGGTAGAATATAAATTTTCGGGAGGAATTCTATTTCACTTGGTATGAGAAAATCTCCTTCTGAATTCGAAGTCGGTAAAGTTACTGTTTTAGTTTCGGAGGAATTAATTTGAATTGGTTCCAGATGTTTCTTGCTGAGTGGTATAACTTTATCTCCGATTTTCAGGCAATTATTCGCCGTGTCGATGATTGCGCCTAACGATCGTAAGGTTTCATAGCCGATTAGTCCGTGAAAATAATTATGAAACTCAAATAGGAAAAATTTTTGGTTGGGGAGCATTTTATCCTCATATAAGAACGGATTGAAGAAGACAAATTTGTTGACTAGGTGTTCCCCGTTAATATTTTTTATTTTCCGGCCTGGGCCAGTTTTTGTATAGCTAGATGGTATTAATTTTGGAGAAATGTAGTTTTTATTGGCTCCAGTGTCGATGAGAAATTTAAGGGTTCCATATGAAGGTGATTCAAATTTGAAGTATGGGAGGAAATTGTTGGTCATTCCTCTATTTGGGAAGTTTGTGCTAAACGAAAATTTATGCTATCGTATGTTTCTTCCACTTCTGTTTGCTGTTGTTCCTGGTTATATAAGTTTTCGTTTTGCGGATCCTCGATCTGATTGAAACAATTTTCGTGTAAGTTTATATTGTTGTGTTTGTATGATGCTCTTGTCTGAAGTGATGGGGGTTCGTAATTTATTGCTGGTTGTTGCAAGTTTGGCTGGTGCCTAACTTGGGTGTTGTTTGGGTCTAAATTGCGGTTTCGGTCGAAATTTCGGTAGTTTTGTTGGTTGTTTGAACCGAAGTTTGGATTGTTGTATCGATAGTTTATTGGAGCTCTATTTGAAGAGTTGTTCGGACCAAAACTTTGATTATTGTATGGATAGTTCATTGGAAGTTTTTGTTGATTGGTTGGTGGGTTGAATTTGAATCGTGTTACGGAAGAATTATTTTTACCCAATAACCTTTCCTGTTTCCTCTGATGCAGATCCATTGCACATTGGTAAGCCTCGAATAAATCGTTTGGCTTGCTTATTCTTGTGAGTGTCGATAAGTTTTCCGAAAGGCCGTCTATAAAGGCACTCTTCACCATGGCTTCGTAATTCGCCATTAGTATTTTTGCACAGGCTTTTGTTTCGTCCTGCGTTAGTAATTTGGCATTTATATCTGCCAGTAGCTTCTTACATTCATTGTAAAACAGGGTAATGTCCATATTACCTTGTTTTAGCTGGGAAATTTTCGAACTGAGCGTGGCTAAATCACGCTTGTCGCCTAATTCCTCTTTCAAGGCAGTTTTTATTGCCTTCCAGTTCAAGCCTACTTGGTTCCGAAGGAGAACTTCGCTGGCTTCTTTGATAATTTTATCCCGGATAATTCCGAGCCACAGAGGCATTACTTGTGCGGTGGCAATAGGATTGCCAATTACACTTTCGCAAAATTGCAACTTTTGATCGACGGAGTCGATCCAAGAAGTTAATAGTTCCGGTTCTCCAGCGTAGCTAGGAATTAGCTTTATGGGGTCTGGAACGGAAAATTTGTCGACCCGTGTCGTGTTTGTGGTTTGATTTTGAGGACGTTGGAGAGCCGCAATTTGCACTTTTTGGCGTTCGAGCGCCGCCGTGAGCTCTTGGATTTGTTGTTGTAAGGATTCTGCCATTTTTCTTGTTAGCATAAAAGATAAATCCTGATTTCTGGTTAATTTGTTATAGCACTCTAGCTTTTATTTGCACTTATCACTTTTCGAGATTTACTTTTAAATAAATTTTGATATTACAATTGGCGTACCAATACCAGGTAGCCAGATATATTATGGTAAAATATATAATAAAGAAATTACTCACCTTGGATCAGTTAGTGTGCCGCTACTGATTCCAATAATGGTGACGGGAACTCCAGATTTTGTTTAGGTGGCCGCAGAGATTGCCTGTTTCTCGGTAATCCGCCGAGAAAGAACCGTACCGGATGGAAAACTTCGTCACCAACACAAATCACTTAATATACCTTTAAGGATGGTAAAATTCACGTCAGGCTCACTTCACGACACTTAAAACCTTTTTAAAATCTGGACCGACTGCGCCAGTTACAACTTTAGGGTTTCGGTTAGTCTTTTTAAAAAAACTACGACTACTCGCTTTGAACTCTAAATTAATAATGAATCGTTTATTCAGATTTTACTATAACATAATGTTTTCCTTATCTATTCTAGCCTTGCCCGAACTTCTAGTGTAGTTATCGTCCGTCCGTTATTCGTCCCTTCGTTGCATTGTGGTCCATTGTTATCTCCTGTACTTTCCTGCTTTGCGGATGTTTAGCATTATGCAAATGCAGGCTTGGCCTTTCCCAAGTATCTTTCCGGGGAAGTCGGTTCGTTGTTATCTCTTGTACTTTCCTGTTTTGTAGATGTTTAGCATTATGCAGATGCAGGCTTTGGCCTTTCCCAAATGTCTTTCTGAGGAAGTTGGTACCGCCTAATCAGCTAAGTCTGTTATGTAGATGCAGCTCTGAGGGCTGAATAGTTTCTTCTGTAACTGTGTTTCTTCTGTGTTAACATTATTTTTCTGTTCTGTTCAGATGTTTCTGAGAAATTAAATAATGATTATTGTGGCAGTAGAAAGGCTAGGTCACGCCGCTAGGTGGATTAATTCGGGTTTTAAATCAGGATTTACATGTTTGATTTTGAACCTAATTTAAGAAATTATTTAATGAACAACTACGATTAGCAAGCTGTAGCATGGCTACTATTTTAGGAAGTTAATAATTCAAATTTCATTCACTTTCGTTCACTATTCGATATTGTACCATACTCGCAAGCAAGAAACTTGTATACAAATACTCAGCTACTTTCAAAGATTCAGCACAATTCAAATCCATGTTTCCGTTTCACGAAATGCGAAGCGGGTAGAGACACGAAAACGCCAATTAAAGGACGGAAGGAAGAAGGAGATGAAGTCATATACGCTTAGCCATAAACAATCGTTTACGAGTCGTTTCACGAAATATGCGATTACCGAAATATACGATTACCGAATATGCCTTGCAATTTGGTCTGAGGATGACAGAACTGCTATTCGACCATTTCAATCTGGATCGTGAAAGAAGACAGCAGTGTGTTTGAGTGGTTAGCGTGCGTGAATTTTTGTATGTCTGATAAATGAGATTTTCTGAACGGTTTGATTTGAATGTATGTTCCATAGTTTGGAAGCTAGTGCGGTCGAGTAGAGTGCGGTCATTGTTTCGTCTACGGACGGTTTTTCGTGTTTTGTGGTGAGAAGGTAAGAGTGACAGTTGATAGTGTGTGTGATCAGAATGCTGAGAATGCCATTCAGCCGGTAGACGACTTCTCTTGTTGGCTCTTTTTTGCCTCTTTTTCCGCCAGCCGTACTCTAGCGACGGACCTACGCCCCGCAACCCCACGCTGCTAGTCCAGTCCACGACAGATATCGGCCGTTCGACACAAAGTCGATAAGTGCGGCGATTCCCGTTTCGGATACCGACACACGCAACGCCATTTTGCGCCACCGAGACCGTCGGCGACCTTTTGTCCGGTTATTGTTGAGCCGCTGGAGCCCCATTCGTCGGCCCACGGTGCCATTTTGTTGGTACGAGCAACGCCATTGCTGACGCGACTTTTCGGCCATCACCTACAACTGCCGCAACGTCGCCATTTTGAGACAACATCCACACTATTGGAGCATTGGGACAACTGACGGCTAAAAATAGCCCGCAGCAATCTACTTTACCTGCGTGAGTGAGAATATCTCATTGAGCCGGCCGTAAATAACTCACTCACACACACACACAAACACACACCACACACCTTCTCGCTTTATTGCCACTCGAAGGCTTTTGCCGAGTGTGCTTTCAGCCGTTCGACCAATTGCGAACGTGCTTAATTTGACCGCACGATAGGAGATAGTAGGGAAGCAAACCACTATAGTAGAGGAACATAACCGATGATCGATCAACAAATGTACACCACTAACACTAACGATTCCATTGGTACCGTTAAAATAAGGAAAGTGCTTCCCAAACAGACAATCTTATCCGAAAAGAATCTCTCACATCCCGCGTCCGGCTCGTTTGAATTAATTTTAGCATTTCTTTTATCCGACGGGTTATCGGTAAGTAACCCCGCTGCTGCGCTGAAGCGAAATAGAGAGATTGGTCGAGTGCGTTCGACCGGTGATGAGAACATACTTTTTTTGAGGCGCCGCGAGTTCTCGAGCTTCGGTAAGACGGTTGTGGAAATAACTAAGTGGAGCAGTGGCTCCATCGTACGTCGGACGTAGTAATCCTTTTCGGCCTTTAAAAGCTCCCTCGTGCTCTAAGCTGTTTCGGGACCTAATTCATAACCTACCCTGAGATGCTGGGCAAATCCAACCTGACGGGTGACCCTCATTAGAGGTGGCGCTTAAGTCACCCGTTTAACAAGTCCTAAAAAGAATTTAGCCGACGGAAACAACTAGCGGCCCTCCGGCCAGCTACAAAGCTTTGTCGGTGGTTGTGTTTTCTATGACGACTATTCTATTTTCATTCATCAACAAACTGTAAGGATAATTTGCTTATAAACACGGTTTCCTATTTCAAAATTATGAATGTATACAGAGTCTAATCGTCCAATTAATTTCATCTTTTTAACTTTAACTTAATTAATTTGTTGTTATGTTTAAAAATTGCAGGAAGATTGGTCCAAACAGAAGTCTGGAAAGCGGCGAAAAAAGGCGTTCAGTGATTCCGATTGACACCATGATATAAAATGATAATAACTATATTATTTTATTTTCTATATTATATACGATTTTTTCTAAATACATGTTTTTTTGTATATCTTGTTTATTTGATTTGGCTCTTTTGTAGCAAAACTCAGCGGAGCCGTAAGGCTTTTTTATAAAAATAGTATAATGGTGAGCACTGCTTATAATTTATGTTAGAAGGTATGATCGATACTCCCGGTTTACTGGGGTTAGTAGGTTTTTTACATTTTGTATACGTATAGGAAGGCTTGGAAAGGTGGATTAGAGGTTTCATTATATAGTTGGATTTCGAATTTGGCATGGTTCGATTATCAGTGTTTGTTTGAGGCTTAAACGAAACGTCATTTTGTCTACATTATCGACGTATCGAAAAAGTATCATTGGCATATCGTTTGCTTGTTATGGTAAATAAAATAGATTCGGTCGGGATTTAAAAAACTAAAAAAGCAAGCGATTTTTTTTGCTGCATCTCAAGGGGAGAAGGATAAACAGAACCATTTTTGGAAATGCTGAATAATCTTACCACCTAGACAGGGCTCGAACCGGGAGTTAGTCATGCAACCTCATTCGTTTCCTTGCACCTTTGCTATCTAAACCATAGCGGATGTGATTGAGTTAGGTGAAATTAGTCGTATTTAAATCTTGGTGATATTCCCTCTCATATCATAGCTACTTGTCCTGCATTACCAATAGGGTAGAAAAAGACGGCAACCGTCAGATGGAAGAGGGCAGAAATAGTGGCCGCAGAATAGCAAAATAAGAAGTCAAGTACAAGCCGTTCGTCAACACTTACGGCTCGTTTTAACGCAATTGACTAAATGCATTATATTGTTACGTTATATGCGCATATATTGCTTTCTTTAATGCTGATTTACGTTAATGCTTCTATGCATCAACAATGTTAATATTCGTTTTATAAGCATTAAGATTGCTAATATACAAAAGTTTTGCACTTGGGATGCAGATTATTTCCAATATACGGTTTTAGATTAATGCTTATGGTTACTTGGGGAGGTATCTGTACACCATAGAAAAAATTCTTACCTCCAAAAGCCCCAACATGCCGAAATTGGTTCCTTTAGGTCTATTAGTTCTCGAATTATGAAGAAATTTGTATATTATTTGTATGGGAGCCCACACCCCCCCCCCCTCCTGAAGAGGGAAGGAGTCTCAATTCACAATAGAAAAAATTCTTACCTTCTGAAACCCCCACATGCCGAATTTGGTTCCATTTGCTTGATTAGTTCTCGAGTTTTGAGGAAATTTGTTTCATTTGTATAGGAGCCCCCCTTCCCCTCTTACGCAGTCCATAAAATTGCTCTCTCGCCCCCTTCATAATATTGCTGATTATTTGATCTTTCCAACGACATATAAATTGTTCAGTTTCGTTCAGTAGTTTGGTAGTTATTAGCATTTGAAATCTTTCATTCCAACGTTACACTTCTATTTTCGTTTTCACAAAGTGCTACCCAGTCCCAGATAGTAAACAAAGACGTAGTCCTACGTCAAAAACTATGAGAAATCAGTTAACCGCACCCAAGGCTGCTGATTTCTCCTGTGAACCAAAAATCGCTGCGCGTATCATTCGCACCGTGCTAACCTTTTACATGTACACTCGCTTGCCTCATCGGTGACGAACTTATGTGCATAGGGAACGAAACAAGTGATTTTTATTTTATCCCTCTTCTGCATTGTCTTTCCATTCAGCGATGTGTTTTCTTTTACAAATAAGCGTCCAACATTCGACAATGATTCGCTTTAGTATAGAAGTGATCCTAATTGACTCACAGGCGAAGCGAAGCAACGTGATGAGAAGCGATGCGATTGCGAGGCGATCATATGCGGTCGCTTCATGTAGATTGTCCTGTTGGCTAGCGCTGACGGTAACGTGTCTATTATTTGCAGAGTGACTAAATTGTTCAATAAGTTTGTCGTGTATATTAAAAAGACTACGTCTTCTGGCCTTTACATATGAGCAGAGGTGGGCACCGCTAACCGAAATTTCAGCTTCGCTACCAGCTAACTCGCTAAATCAAAACGTTAGCTAGTTAGATAAATACAAAGAGCGAAAAATATATTCTCGGATACAGGATACACATTTTTATGTATCTAAAAGTTGTATTGTAAAGAAATATGTAGCAAGATCTTTATGAAATAATATTTAGTCCTTTCAGTAAATTTAAAATAGTCGGTTATACTAATTTACTTTTGTTTTCGTAGTCTACGACTATAGTACGTTTTGATCATGTTCGCGCTTATTTTATGTTCCCTGCTGTTCCTTATTTTGCATTTAAAATTCAACCTGACCTTGCGCTTTTCTGTGCAATTTCGTGAAAAAATTTGCAGGCATTCACGAAAAATGTTTAAAGACCATTTTCACTTACCACATTAGCACATAACAAAAAGGTAAAAAATATTTCCATGCGACAAAACAGTTTTCTAGATTTTTCATTCGTACATTCGTTTCATTTGAGTTTTCCATCGCTGTGAAACTTTTTGTGATAGCTTTCCAAATAACATTTTCACTGGACTGCTTAAAAAAGTTATTTACAATTTTATTGAGTTTACAGTTGGGCATAACCCCGCCGATGGGCAACTGTTTATCCCAAACCGGTCGGTAAAAAGGAAAATATTTTTTATGTTTTTTAAGAACGAAGTGTGTTCTGTCCCATGTTAATAGTTAGATTTTCATTAAAAATATTTGTTTTATTTATCAGTAGCGGCACATTTAGTAATAAAATTTCAGTTTTTAGTAAATATACAATGAAATCCAATGAGCCTTCCGCTGCCATAGAAAGTTTTGTGAAAAACTATTTTGCAGATAATAATTTTCCTTGGTTGTTAAGAAAACTTTATTCATTGATACCTGGTCCAACACTTATGAATTTATATATTAAGGCCATTACAAATATTTAAAACAGTTTTTGTCCTTCCGATGTTGGGTCACTAAAGTGGGGGGAGGGCGAAAAAGAAGAGATCGAGCCAAAAAATATGGGTTTTAAGTATTATTTAGGTAAAGTTTAAACGTGAAAACCAAATCTATTCTAGCTTTTAAAGCCGAGGCAGCGCTAGCATCAAACGGCATTTGTGCGAACGAGAAAAATAGCATTTGGAAAATCTTGATTATTTCTTAAATAACGTTACAAAATAGTTTTCCGAATACATCATTGTGTGTAAAACCTGTATCTGATCTTATGTCACTACAGTTGAGTATTCAAAACCATCTAATGAAAGCGCACTCTCATTGAAAGTTTTGCTTCGTCTTTTTTTTCTCTCTAGTGCGCTGGCTTGGCTTTAATACATACGTTATTATTTTCCATGCAAAAATCTACAAAAAAAAAGAAAAAAACGAAAAAAATTATTTTTGGACGATTTTTGGAAATTTCATTAGGATTTCCACTTCTGTTCCGTGCGTAAACTAAACTCGTACACTCAATTTTCGAGCTTTTCAAGCTGTAGCGTCCACAGACAATTGATTTAAAAAAAATTAACACATATCCTACAAATTATTTCTTTGCCCCCCGATTTTTTAAGCCAATTCCCAAGGAGGAGGTGACAAAAACTTTAAAAATAATTTGCAATTGCCTAAGTGATGTCCGAGAAAATCGAAAAATCCCCCTTAAGGAGGCCTCGAATACTCGAATTTGTTAAATATTGATGTATTTGAGTCCGCGTACAAAAGTTTAGAATTTGGAATCCTTCGACCCAGTCTAAACCTGAGAGAGAGAGGCAATCCACCGCTGCCAGCTGGCAATCTGGCATGGTTTTTATGCACCGAACTTTACCTGCACCCTTTATTCTGCGCGATTCACTACCATCGCAAACGTTTGCTTTTTTATTGCCATTTTATTTTTATGCTGTGCTTCTACACAATTTTCCTCATAACTCGAAAAGTAATTAAGCAAATGGAACCAAATTTGACACGTGGCTGTTTTTGGAGACAAAAATTTTTTCTATGATAAACTGGGACCCCTCCTCACTTTAGGAGGGGGGGGCTCCTATACAAACGAAATACAAATTTCCTCATAATTCGAGAACTAATCATGCAAATGGAACCAAATTTGGCACGTGGGTGTTTTTGGAGACAAAATTTTTTTCTATGATGAATTGGTACCCCTACCCACTTTAGGAGGGGGGGCTCCTATACAAATGAAATTCAAATTTCCTCATAACTCGAGAACTAATCAAGCAAAAGGAACCAAATTTGGCATGTGGAGGTTTCTGGAGGCAAAAATATTTTCTATGGTGAATTAGAACCCCTCCCAACTTTAAGAGGGGGTGCTTCTACACAAATGAAATACAAATTTCCTCATAATTCGAGAACTAATCAAGCAAATGGAACCATATTTGGCATGTGGGTGTTTTTGGAGGCAACCATTTTTTCTATGATGAATTAGGACCCCTATCCTTTTTAAGAGGGGGGGCTCTCACACAAACGAAATACAAATTTCCTCATAACTCTAGAACTAATCAAGCAAAAGGAACAAAATTTATCATGTGAGTGTTTTTGTAGGCAAGAATATTTTCTATGGTATATTTTCTATGGATTTCCCCACTTTAAGAGGGGGGGGGGCTCCTATACAAATGAAAAACAAATTTCCTCATAACTCGAGAACTAATCAAGCAAATGGAACCAAATTTGACATGTAAGTGGTTTTGTACGCAAGATTTTTTTCTATGGTGAATTGAGACCCCTCTCTTCTTTAGAAAGCGAGTTATGGCCCATCTCCCCTTTAAGAGGGTGGGCTTCCATACAAATGAAATGCAAATTTCCTCTTATCTCGAGAACTAATAAATCAAATGGAACCAAATTTGGCATGTGGGAGTTTTAGATGGCAGAAATTTTTTCTATGGTGAATTACGACCCCTTCCCTTTTTAAGAGGGGAGCTGCCATACAAATGAAATTCAAATTTCCTTATAACTTGAGAACTAATCAAGCAAATGGAACCAAATTTGGCATGTGGGAGATTTTGGAGTCTTGAATTTATTCTACGATAGTTAGAGACCTGTGGTAGGGGGATATGGACTCTCATACAAATAAAACAAATTTTTGCGAAACTCAAAAACTAATCGAACTCGTGAAATTCGAGACTCTTCCATAAAACATTAGTCAATACAAGACCACGAAAACTATCTATAGTAACACTAGATCATTCAGGACGAGACGGTCGCGAGTGTTTCCGGTGACCCGTCGTCGGAAGCGCCGCCCACTGGGGGGCTTGCAAAACTCGAGATTGTGACAAAGATCATCCGAGATTCATGATTTATGTACAACACAGGTTAATTTGTGGCAATACGAAGTTTGTCGGGTCAGCTAGTGTTTTATATAAATTGCTTGCAGGACAAAACCCTGACATCCAAGGGTTCCGCATAGACGCTCTTATAAATAGTAACGTTATAGAACATGCTATTCAGAGATACTGGACTAAATTATTAACTTGGTCTACTTGGTTAGGAAACATAACTTCCACTTTTATTGGATTATACATGATGGGAAGAATCATTAAATTTATAGTTGATACCATTATGCATGGTCGTATATTATACGACATATATGGAATGGGTTGGCAGTTACTTGCATCATTTTGGGACTCATTAACTAATTTTTTGTCGCATAAAAATGCAATGAAAAACATAGCTACAGAACGTAACATAGAAAGTCCAGAAGAAAATATAGTAACAGCGCCAATATTACCTGTTTACCCAAATTTACCAACGCGCAACGATTAAGGTTGGTAAATCATGGGGATGATTTACGGAGCGGAGTGTGAAGTCGTACCGCTTAAATTTGGCTTATCTGTTGCCTATAATGAGTTGGCATCAGACATCCTGGTGAATTATTGCGTTAGGTGGAGATCACACCGAAACGAAAGTGAAATGAAAAGGACGAGGGCTAAAGGATTTGTGCTCCTTTCGCCTTTCCACGCCTTTTCGCCTTTTTTCTGTTTATCTAATTTGTATACGCCCACACGCGGTGACAGCAGCGTATCCATGCACGTGTTGTGTGCATTATCATGCGCAAGGGAAATTTTAACTCTTTTATTGTATTAGAGCAACGAAGCCACGATTTGAATGCATAGGTGCATAGAAATCATAAACGTAGGTCCATAGGATGCTTAGAGTAGGTTTATAGATTAAGACAAATATGTGTTTCTCTTTCTATCATACAAATTAAGTTCCTTTTAAATTCATGTTTCAAATCAAATAGAAGTTTATGTATTGGTAGGCAAATAGACCCATATAGTTTTATATCTATCTCTGTTATGTTGATATGAATTGAACTATCCGTTTCATTCTTACTATGACATTTTGATGGAATTTGTAACTTTTGGACATTTGATTAGGATAGAATGTAAGCGATACCCAAAAGAGGGAAATTTTTCTGTAATGTAAATAATTGTGACTATATAAGCTAAGTTTCGATTTAATAAAGTAGTGTTCTAGTTCTATAGACCTCGCATGTAGATGCTTTTCCTGTTGCTAAGGAATGATATCACATGACCCCTAGACGTCTCCTGTTTTAAGGAACGTTGTAATCCGAACTCACAAACCAAGTGCTAAGGCTATCTTCCTGTTCCTAAGGAAGAAATTCGCGTTCCGTTTCCGTATCTAGGAAACGTAAAAATAAGAGGATCCTTCGCCCTCTTGAATTCGAATAAAACGCCCGCACAGGGGGTGACAAAAACTTTTTTGAATTAACACGATTATCGAATTGGCGAGGTTTTGTTTTGAATGATTTTTTGAATTAACGCGATTTTTCCAGCAATTTTAAAATTCGAGCGGTTTTTCGGTGACTTTTGGATGTTAAGGCGGAACCGAAAGTGGCTAACGTTATTGTGTTAGTGCGACAAACATTGTACTGTACATCTCATGTGTTCGTCACAAACCTAAACGTTTATTTGAATATTGTATCAGTGTTCGTCCGTTGTGGAAGGCCCTACGTTGTGTTTTCTAATTTTCCTTCCTGGCCTTTGCCAATTGTAGTAAACTGTACCGGGCAATTAAGGCCTGGTGAATTTGGATCACTGAATCAGGGAATCACGGGTTTCTTTATGTTCAGTTACTGAATAGTACACTGGTTTACTATACGAATTATATTCACTTATATCACAAACGGGGTAACAATTATGGAATACTGGCGGCTGCTGGTAAGCAGGCCGGCAGTGGCACTAAGTCAACTACATTTCGTACTAATCTAGCCACGTAACAGTGGTACCAACAGATTCTACTGCTATACTGAACTAGACTGGACGGCAGTCAAGTAGATAATGAGGAATGCGAATGATGATAATAAGGATACTGACCAGCGTCTGAGCTGGTTTATATAGATTTTAATAACAATAGCGTGAGGCGCAACAAAGACTTATTCTTATAGTAGAAGCGGGAATACATCGCGTGGCTTTCATGTAGGTCACTCACGAGTGACGACAGTGATATGATACCGACCGAAGTACGGGCGGCGTGTCCAAACATACTCCCCCCCTTGAAACCACCTGGTTTCAACATTCATCCGGGGGTGGCGGGGAAGAAGCTGTCTATGTTGTGTACTTGCTGCACAGGTTGATGGCAGCTTCGACGAAAGCAAGATATCTGCGGCACCAACCAAAAAACGTTGAACCAGTTGATAACGCTGAGGACTGGCTGGATGCACTGATGCAGCTGAACGGCAATGGATGTGCAAGCTGCGCAAACAGATGAGCAGCATCGATGCTGTCTGCATTGACGAAGGGCAGGCACCGATGAACCAGGCTGCGTACGTTCCGACAAGCAACGTTGACATCAGCATGGGATGCAAGCCAAATGCATCCGAACAGACGAGCGATGATGCAATGGAAATCGCCTGCTACCTGGCTTGATAGCGGTAGACAACGATGGACTTAGCTGCTTCAGTGTTGTAAGCTGCGATGGAATCTGCGCTGAATCGGTGCAGAAGCAGGAAAACGAAAGGTGGCCAGAAGATAAGTCGAAGAACATTCTGACCGGAAATGTTGAACTGAAACAAGATTGGCGTAAATGGGTTGCATTTAGCCTTCGAAGGTAAACTACTTAGCTTTGAATGGTTTTGGGGGACAGTTTCGGCCGCCTCGGTTGATCAGAAACGCGTCACCCCTTAAGGCATTGTTGCTGGAACCAGGATGCCTCTTCAAACGTGTGGCGGATGGTTGATACGATGGTTACGAGTTGATCTACGATGCACGGTCCATGATGACGATTTGCGACCGGAAAGCTGTACTGGCAGGTGAATGCACGCCGTCGACTCTACTCGAAGAGAAAATGGCGAACGCCGAGGGATCTTGAATCCCGGAAGAAATTCGAGCCGATGGATGACGCTGCAGAAACGGCTCACTACAACGAAGAACTGCTCAGCATATTGCCGCGGCTTGTGAGGTCACAGCGACAAAGGTCCAAATGAAATCATCGCGTGGTGCTCGACGAATGTAGTCCGGTGTTCCAAATCCGGAAAACAAGGTTGTGGATAGCGTGGACAGTATGCTATATACTGCTACAGGAAGCGAGGCTCCAATGGCTGGAGGCAACAACTAACAATAATTTGCGAAGAAATCCAAACTTGTAGGCACAGCTCCGATGTGCGGCCGAGATATGATACCGCACCGATGACACGAAGGTCGGAAACAGCAGGCACGGCTGCTACGAATGTTGAATGAATAACGCTGGATGATCCTGTCCGAACGGTGACGGGTTGCATTGGAATCTAGAATTCGTCTTGGCGTAAATCGACTGAACTTGGATCGAAATAGAATAATACTTAACTCATAACGTTGGTGGGGCAGCAGTTTCGGTCGCCTCGGTTGACCAGAAACGCGCTACCCCCGAATGCCTTTGTGCTGGAACACGCCTTGCCACGTTTGACATGTGGCTAACTCGATGAATGCACTACACTGCTGTGTAATCCACGATGACGAAAGCAACGACTGGAAAACTGTGCTGGCGATGAACTTGTAGAATGCGTTCCGTCGACTCAACTCAGCTTGCCGGCGGACGCTACGCTCCGACCGGCGGTTTGGAGGGCTACGCTCCTGAAATGTGGAAACTGGGTTCCACGACACTTGACACGAAACTGGCGGTTCACGTCAAAGGACTGGTTGTCCTTGAAAGACACTCAAGTCGACGGTAAACGCTGCAGATAATGAATCCCCAGATGGCCGCTCCGGCGAATTCCACTAACCGGTGGACGTTGCACTCCGACCGGTGGTTTGGAGGACTAAGCTCCCGAAATGTAGAGGCCGAGCTCTACGGCATACAACATGACGATAAATTAGCAGAAATAGCACAGCACAGTCACTGCGGTCTTATTATCACAGCGAGACAATAAACTACGGGAATCATCGTGGCTGGAGGCGCTCCAGCACCGGCTGAACCAGAAAACTCCCCTGAAACTTCAAGACTTATCACGCAGAGGCGAAATAGAAAATTGCTGCGGCTTGGCACGCCACAGCAAGACGATACTACAACTCATTGTCGAATTCATTTTTTATTAGGAATGATGGCATTTTGTAGCAGGAACGATGGTACTGTATAATACGAACAATTGCTTGCCAAACTCCAGAATATGCATAGCACAATTTTACATGAACAAATCCGATACCGCATGCAGCGGTTTGAAAGCAGGAACAACGTTAGACAATAAATTGTGGCTCCAATCGACGACAATGATACAATGGTTGCGTAAACGAATGTGCCTTTCAGCACGACAATAGCCTTACAACAAAGGCTCAGATTCTTTGTGCTCAACCGCTAGGCTACCGGCCAGCCGGTGCTTTTCAGCAAATCCAAGGAGTCTCTCCATGACGAGATAAATCTTAACAGGAACTGTAACGGTATTAGCACAAAGCACTAGCACAGATAGAGCAAAATGGCGGCAGGTGACGCCGAAACTATCGCTGGCACACCAGCAAGAAAAAATGGCGACTGGCCGGGGCTATAGATACGCACTAATAAACATTGCGGGAGCAACGTGGTAACTCGTAAAAACGTACAAAACTTTGAACCTTGCTGTATATTTCGATCCAAAATAAACAAATAAAGTATGTTTCTGCATCGCGGTTATGGGAGCTGACGTCCCGCGAGTAAACAGCGCGCTTAATTGCGGCAGTGTATCACACTGGAAGGGAGTGAACGTTCGATGCTTGTTCGTTTGGCATCGGAAAATTGATCATTCACTGTGGGTTGATTTTTCACATACAGTTAATGTTCACACTTTAGTATACATTCTCGGATGTACCATTTTAATTGATCACATGTTCAATAAAGTAAGTTCACTTGGTTGTTCTCGATCACGGGCGGGTACAGTTCACCGCGATAGCAAAGACGAAATAGAAAGAACGATAGCCGGCGGCAAACGAGGTTCGCCGACAGCGTGACGATAGCGGCAAATAACAAAAACCGGTAGCATTCCAACAACCGGTGGCAAATAACGAAAGCCGGCAGCAGGTGACCAATCCTGGTCACGGCACCAAAACTATGTTCGTCCGTTGTGGAAGGCCCTACGTTGTGTTTTCTAATTTTCCTTCCTGGCCTCTGCCAATTGTAGTAAACTGTACCGGGCAATTAGGGCCTGGTGAATTTGGATCACTGAATCAGGGAATCACGGGTTTCTTTATGTTCAGTTACTGAATAGTACACTGGTTTACTATACGAATTATATTCACTTATATCACAAACGGGGTAACAATTATGGAATACTGGCGGCTGCTGGTAAGCAGGCCGGCAGTGGCACTAAGTCAACTACATTTCGTACTAATCTAGCCACGTAACAGTGGTACCAACAGATTCTACTGCTATACTGAACTAGACTGGACGGCAGTCAAGTAGATAATGAGGAATGCGAATGATGATAATAAGGATACTGACCAGCATCTGAGCTGGTTTATATACATTTTAATAACAATAGCGTGAGGCGCAACAAAGACTTATTCTTATAGTAGAAGCGGGAATACATAGCGTGGCTTTCATGTAGGTCACTCACGAGTGACGACAGTGATACCGACCGAAGTACGGGCGGCGTGTCCAAACAATCAGTATTGGTAATATATGTCAAAAAGCAGAGCTTGCAAACATAAACAGCTGATTCGCAGCCAACCGCACTGACTACAAACATCCCGAAAAAGGGTTTGTTTTCTTTATCAAGGCATTCCGATTCAATCAAAATTAACAGCAGCAACTGAATAATGCGCAGGATCACTAGGATGTTTAATTAATCCGCTTGCATCGGATTGCGTTTTTGATTCCTGCGTTTGCGTTTTGTTTGTTTACTTCACTCTAAGCTCATCGATGCGGCGAAAGTTGAAAGCTCTTTAAAAGCTCATTGATGTGACGAAAGTTTGATACTGTGTTGCTGCTTTTTCGGAAATCGCTAGTTCAACGAAATATGTGCGTGACCAAATATCTATTAACTAATTCCAAATTATACATTGGTCGCTTTTATGAACATGTAATGATCGATATGTTCAGTTAAATTTATTTTCCATTAGCAATTATGTTTTGCTGAGCATATATTGATACATAGCAGATCGATAAATTGAATTACAAGTTTTAGGAAATTATAACAGCGCTGGAAGCACTGATTACGTGGCGAAAGCGTGCCTTGCCAATACAGATGCATTTTTAAGGCACAAAACAATACATGCTTCGAATGGTAGCCATTTATCCAGCCATCTTTGAGCCACTTTCGGTTTCCCCTTAAGTGCTCGACAAAGGTACCCGGGTACCCACAAATTGAAACGCTTGTAACTTTGGCAATTTTTGACCGATTCGGACACTTTTACCACCAAAAGATTCAGGAACTTATCCACTTCCAGTGTGGCTGTAACAGAGCCGGAAGTGGTTCATCTGGTTCCCGGAAATCCGGCAGGCCGAGGATGTGTTCCGAAATTAGAGCACTTTTTATATTTTTGGATGTAATTATAGTAATATGGGTGTCCAAAGTTCTTCCAATTACTCCGAAAGGTCATTCTTCATTGTTTTAAAACAATACAATGATATATCCTCGGAATGGCCATTCTGCGACAAGTTCCCGTGGGACCTCCTGTGGCCATAAAACTGTTTGGTTTGCAACACTGGCAATATGGGTGTCTAAATTCATGAAATTACTCCAGAAGGTCATTTTTCATTATTTTGATTCTATCTGATGATTTTGCCACGGCATGGCCATTCCGGAACATATTCCCGTGGGGCTCCACAGTTGTCCAAAACCAAAAATATGTGCGCATTAGAGTTTTGAGTGGGAAAACTTGATTTTAGGTTTATGGAACCTTTGTGAGAGTTTCTTGAAATTAAAAATTCTATCGTATGGTGAAATTCAAATTTTGAATAATCCCCCTAAAAGTGAAATAAAAAATTTATTTTTCTTCAGCTTCAATATAACACATTGATGAGTTCTGCAAAGTTTTGGAGCATTATATAACAAGAAATTTTGATGAAGACCGTAACCTTCTATCTCTTCTGCGAAGATAGAAAAATTCTATTTCTTAGTTGTGAATCGTCAAAATCAGTTTTTCTATTTTAGCTTTTTTTGTAGTTGTTGTAAAACTTTTTCACGTTTTATAAAGTTGTACAAATAGCAAAGATACACAACTTTGCCAAATGTAGTAGGGGAACAAGGGGTAAGAAGGCCCAGCGGGGTAAGAGGGACCACATCGATTTCGTCAAGAAATCCTTAAATTTTGTGCACATGCCCCAGTATGTTTTGTTTATTAGCCTATCTAAACACTTTCGAGACAACCTGTGGCACTCGGCCGTATCCAACGTCAAAACTAGAATCAAAACAAACTTTTCGTTCGCAGTGTCTTCATGCGATATAATTTCAGCAGCAACAAATTTAAGGTTTTTCAGCAAAAAATAAAGCTAAATATTTTGGCGTTTCTCTTACCACTGACTTTAATTGGGCAATTCTTGTTCTGCGTGTGGCGGAAAATGTATATAAAATAGTACGGATTGAGAGATAAAAGCAAAATAATGTAAATTGTTAGCTAGGGGTAAGACGGGCCATTTTTCACGGGGTAAAAGGGCCATACGTCATAGTGCTCATAACTGCTTAAAGTTCTTCTGTTTAGTGTCTTAATAGATTTTAAAAATATTGAATGAAAAACCAACGTTTTTCCTGTTAAATTTGACTAACTATTTTATTATTCTGACAGATACGCATTTCGTTTACGACTTGCAGGCTTCATCAGTGTCTTTTTCGAAATAGAGTACTCCTGTAATAAAAATTATCCCTGAATCTGAGATCATCCTGTCTAACACAGATCCTCCCACGTCAAAAGAAGCCATAAGCCAACAAGTGCTATTCGAATAACACAATCAATGTAAATTTGGATCTAACGGAATCAAAATTCGATGATTCCAATTCACTTAACGTTGCCTTCTTTACCTTCACCTAAAGTTAATGGTATTCGAAGAGTAAACGTCCTGCTGACAAATCAACAAAAATAACGCTAAGAAAAGAGTAAATAAAAACCAGTGGAGTAAAATAACGTCTACTCTTATTTTCAAAATTGAACTAGTAGTAAAGTTCCTTCTTTAGCAGGTGTCTAAATTAAACTATACCTTCTTTTAGCATGTACCTAAAACCCCTTAAGAACTTGTTCTTACTTAGTTAATAATATTGAAATTGTGTTTACAACTCAAAGAAACCTTCAAATCTGCCACAATCCGCCTTACTCCGCCATGGTCCGTCTTACCCCTTTGGTGGTCCTTCTTACCCCGCCTGGTTGTGAACGAGTAATTTTTAGACGTTTCGAAAATTGATGAAAAATCACGGAAAAATAAACTAATTTATTCTTTATATAATTTTTAATGGTAGATAAATGAATGCTTTTCCATGTGTGGAACAAGAAAATGTGAATTTTCGTACACATTTTATGCTAGCAATTTATTCGCTTAGGGTGGCCGTCTTACCCCGTCTTCCCCTATACCTCTATCTTTGCTTGTTTAGGAACTGTAAAACTTATGATATAAAAAATACCCTAATTTTGATCCCCAATTACGCGACTATGCGCAGACGGATACAAATGAAACTTCCTGACTTTTTGTAGTGTTTTATTTAGTTTCAGATTCATGTAATGTAATTTGTATCTGTTTGCGCATAGTTGAGTAATTCGGGGTCAGAATTAGGGTATTTATTAGAACAAAAGTTTTACAGCTCCAAAACAAGCAAAGATAGAGGTATACTACATTCGGTAAAGTTGTGTATCTTTGCTATTTGTACAACTTTATAAAACATGCAAAAGTCATACAACAGCTACAAAAAATGCTAAAATAGAAAAACTGATTTTGACGATTCACATCTAAGAAATAGGATTTTTCTATCTTCGCAGAAGAGATAGAAGGTTACAGTCTTCAGCAAAATTTCTTGTTATAATATGCTCTAAAACTTTGCAGAACTCATCAATGTGTTATATTGAAGCTGAAGAAAAATAAACTTTTTATTTCACTTTTAGGGGGATTATTTAAAATTTGAATTTCACCATACGATAGAATTTTTAATTTCAAGAAACTCTCACAAAGGTTCCATAAACCTAAAATCAAGTTTTCCCACTCAAAACTCTAATGCGCACATATTTTTGGTTTTGGACAACTGTGGAGCCCCACGGGAATATGTTCCGGAATGGCCATGCCGTGGCAAAATCATCAGATAGAATCAAAATAATGAAAAATGACCTTCTGGAGTAATTTCATGAATTTAGACACCCATATTGCCAGTGTTGCAAACCAAACAGTTTTATGGCCACAGGAAGTCCCACGGGAACTTGTCGCAGAATGGCCATTCCGAGGATATATCATTGTATTGTTTTAAAACAATGAAGAATGACCTTTCGGAGTAATTGGAAGAACTTTGGACACCCATATTACTATAATTACATCCAAAAATATAAAAAGTGCTCTAATTTCGGAGCACATCCTCGGCCTGCCGGATTTCCGGGAACCAGATGAACCACTTCCGGCTCTGTTATAGCGACACTGGAAGTGGATAAGTTCCTGAATCTTTTGGTGGTAAAAGTGTCCGAATCGGTCAAAAATTGCCAAAGTTACAAGCATTTCAATTTGTGGGTACCCGGGTACCCTTGTCGAGCACTTAAAGGGTAAAAAAAATCGAAGCCCCCCATTCCACCCCCTTAAGTGCTACATGAAAACTTATTTTATGAAAAGTTGCAATTCAACTAGTTCTTAGATGTCACAGAGTTTCAATATCCTTGATCAAAGAAAACTTTAGAATTTCGTACTTTGAAAGCTGAAAAGGTACCCGGGTACCCTGTCGAACACATACCGTCATCCGGGGATACTTGCAACACCGGGGTTACTTGCAACACTTTGGCGCATCGCACTTTTGACAGCTCTAACGCATTTGTTTGTTAACATAAACATTTGTACCCAATGCCATTTTAAAGAAGGGACGTTTACCTATTGTTTAGTTAAGTTTAATCCATTACATCATTGTTTTGCTTGTTTCTATACGATTGGAAAATAATACCACTTTCAGAGTAGGAAAAATGGATGTGCAAAGTTGCGTCAGTTCATTGACATGGAATCATTTTTTATTGTTTGGTTCCTGTACACAACAAGTGCATCATATTAGCTAACAAATAGTAACTTTGAGCTTTGTTTATATTTTGAACTTGGAGAAGAAACGATGAATTCGTATTGTTATTTCCAATATGGCGCGGCTTGCAGCACTTGTAAAAATGAAAATTATCGTAATAGACAGTATGTACAAAGTAAGTTTGCCTCTGTACGATGTTATTTTGTCTACCACCATCTCCAGAAAAATGAAAATTGTGAAAAATTTCACATGTCTTGAAACGTTGGAGTTCGCCGACATGCTGCATTTTCACCGAATATCTTTAAAAAACCCGATTTAATCCACCTAGTGGTGAAAGGAACCTTTGTTATACGGTCTTACTTGCTCTTTGAGATAGAAATCAACACGTCTTCGGAACATAATTCATTCATTGGTTAACGTTGCGTAGTGCGTTGGTTTTCATAAAAATTTTGGAAATTGAATAAATAAGTTTACAAAATTTGAACAAAATAGCAGCACCTGTAAATTTTGATCCTTTTTTTCATGAAATTACTGAGTAAGGGTAAGTTGGTTGTTACTAATTTGAGTAAGTGCAAGTAAAAGCAAGTTGTAAGAGAAAATATTATTCTTTAACATACAAGTTTTCTTGAATAAATTTCATCAATTTTTATTAACCTACGGTTACTCACGTTGTTGCATTTTGTACAACACGTGTAGGTTTTTGAATGCCATATTGTTATAAAGTTACAAATCGCTGTTCAACTAACGTATATTCTTCAATTCACTTGTTATGAGCAAAACGTCATAATTATTCAATGTATTAATACTTTAAATTGTGGGAAAATAGATCAGCATAAACTGACATCACAGAAACGAAGCAATCAGCCTGTGAGGTGTACCGCGATTGGCCCTGAAATTTTCTCTCGTTTTTTCATATGGAAAAATGGTATCTGTATGCAGCAAAACTATCAGCAAATATAAAATGTAAATGTATCTGTTGGTAGTCGAGTCATTCGGGGTCAAAATTAAGGCATTTTTTTAATCAAAGTTTTACAGTACCTAAACAAACAAACATAGAGGTATACTATATTCATCAAAGTTGTGTATGTTTACTATTTATACAATTTTGTAATACACGAAAAAGTCATACAACAATTACAAGAAGAGCTAAAATAGAAAAACCTGATTTTACAAATTCATATACAATGAATAAGATTTTTCTATTTTCGCTGAATAGATAGAAGGTTACTGTATTCAACAAAATTTCTTGTAATAATATGTTCTAAAACTTTGCAGAACACATCAATGTGTTATATTGAAACTGAAGAAAAATATTTTTTTGAAGTAGGACTACTTCTTTGATTTCTATATTGGGGTGCACTTCAGAAAAACGAAAAGGGAACATGTAACGAAAAGTGGTTATGGTTTACACGCTTATAACTCAGTCATCCCTCAATAGATTCTAGAGATATTGGTATCAATCGATTGGAAATTTTTCAAAAAATTCATTTCTACATAGTTTATTACATGTTTCCCTAACAGACATGTAATAATTAAGAAAATATTAGACGAACATTCATTAATTCAATATTTTCATTTTTTTTCCCTCCCCACGTCAATGCTTCCCAAGCACAGATGACAGAAATATATACGAGATGAGCTATGGTTTAAGCTTCCTTTGATTGTATTTAGTTTACGCCTTGTAATAGAATCCGTTCGAAAATTGTTAGGCTTTAGCTGTTGCTGCTTGCTGCTTCTCCGAAATAAGGCATCGAAGACATCCAAATTCACTGAGCGAGACGCCAACAAACCGAAGAAGGCATCGACTCGTCCTCCAGCGAACGATATGGTTTTCGCTGCTATCAATGCCCTGAATAATCAACGGATCTTCGCTACAAGCCGTCTTCAAGTAAATCGCCGCCAGCCACAATTGTGACGTTTCAAGCTTGGTCACATTCGTGAAAATGGTTTTGAAATTAGGTAGCTGTCGAAAAGGTCGAAAAGCTGGTCCAAACAAAGAGAGCAGGCGCTTCCGATTCGTTCAAGGTTGATAAAACGGACGATAACAAATTAAATTTGCTAACTGCTGTAAAGGCGGCTCCGATCAAAGCTGTACTACTGGAGTAATTATGCGTCTGCCCCGAACAAAAATCTACTAAGCCAATGGAATCCACAGCAAAGGCACCGAAAGCCGCCAAAAGAAGTCGTTCCAGCGGAGAAGGTGGCACGAAAAAAGCTGCTGCCCAGATGTAAATTTCCTTGATTTGCATTACTAGTATCTGGTAGAAAACAATCAGTTCTTTTAAGAACTACTGAATAAGTGTACGAAGCAGTTAAATTGATTTTTCTCATATTTTTCCTCAATTTAAAATGAACATGACAAATTGGAAGTTTATCAAGTATAAACGTACGAGCCCGCCAGTAATGTTTAAACTATATTACATGGCAAAATCCTCTGAAAAGCAAACTGCGCCATTTCGTAATTCGAGACGAAGCGTTTAGTGAGAAAATCGAATTGCATCTTCATGTATATATTTGGCCGTAAAAAGGGCTAATTGTTGGATAGTTACAGAAACCTGACCAGATACATTTACTATGAGTATTTGTACTTTGGTGACTGTTTCGGTACGTTCCGAGACGGCGCGCGCATGGCAAACTCACCCGGCAGCCAGCCACACTCACTATAACTTGATATTATGCTTGACTGAGCCGTAGTCAACAAACGAAAGAAAATAGCGTAGCTCTCCTAGCGGCGTGGCTTCTTCTTCTTCCTATCGCTTTTTGCGGCCTTTCCACTGGTTGTCGGTGCCATGACATGAAGACGATGCTTGATCTACAGAAACTGGAAGCTTCAAACAACGTACAAAGTCACGCCTTATTTTCTTCTCTGCCATTCCCTTTTCTACGTGGATCAGCCTTTGTTACAAATTGCTGCCGTTTGCTCTGATATATAACCAACGGTAATCCGAGGAACCACATCATTTTCGCATGGGCATCGGTACCGAGAATAACGATCCAAAGCCAAAAAAAGTCGTTCCAAGGAGAATGCGGTCCGAAAAAAGCTGCTGCCAAGCAGTAAATTTCTTCGATTTGTATTATTAATATCTGGTAGAAAACAATCAGTTCTTTTAAGAACTACTGAATAAGTATATGAAGCAGTTGAATTGATTTTTCTCATGAATGATATTCCTCATTTAAAAATGCACATGACAAGTTGGCAGTTTATTTATCCAAGCTTTAACACGTACAGTAATTAGATGTTTAAACGGCATTACGACAAATATTGCGAACTCATGTTAAAAGCATCAGGTTATTGTAACAAATGAACAAACAGATGCAAGCATTCGCAGTTTCATTTTGTTCACTTTGTTTTAATAAGTTGCCTTCTTTCCAGCAACTTTCCCACAACAGATCCATTATGGAGTCGAAAAGACCATTATAGTTTAGCCAAATTATTAAATATAAAAGTTCCACACCAATTTCCAACAGTTTCAATAAAAGCGCTCGTTAATGAGCAGAAAAAGTTATTGAATAATTGTCCTGTACTATAACATACTTACTGAATACAACTGATCATATACCTACCTACATATGCAAAATTATGCCATTTCGTGATTCTTTCTGGAAAGCATGAAACGGAAAAGCCACATTACCTGGCAAAATTCTTTGAAAAGAAAACTGCGCCACTTCGTAATTCGTGGCAAAGCGTTTAGTGAGAAAATCGAATTGCATCTTCATTTATATATTAGGCCCTAAAAAGGGCTAATTGTATAGTTACAGAAGCCTGACAAGACACATTTACTATAGGCCGGTATACTTTGGTACCTTCCGAGACGGCGCGCTTGGCAAACTCACCCGGCACAACCACACACAACTGTGAGTGCACGTCTGCCATGCCCGTTGCCGTGCCATCCCTGTCGGCATTAAATGAAAGAAAATAGCGTTGCTCTCCTAGTGGCGTGGCTTCTTCTTCTTTTTCCTATCGCGCTTTGCGGCCTTTCCACTGGTTTTCGGTGGCATGAAGACGATGCTTCATATTAGGTTGCTCTGCAGAAACTGGTAGCTCTTCATTAAGGAACCACCGGACACCGGTTTTGTTCAAACAATGTACGGTTTCGTTGTACGTTGTACCGCCTTTCTTTCGTGTCTATGATTCTCTACCCTACGTTGATCCGCCTTTGTTACAACTTGCTGCCGTTTGCTCTGGTATATAATCAGAAGTAAGCCGGCGAACGGCATCATTTTCGCATTGGCATCGGTACGGTGCCGAACAGACAGCAGAGAGTTGCGATTATATCTCCCTCACTGGACTCGGCAAGGACAAACTAGTAAAACGCAGCGCAGCGGCAGCAGCAGCAGCAGCAGCAGCAGCGGATCATTGTTTGGTGTAGAGTGCGCCGAACGCGTTGGTTGCCGGAGCATCGATCTATTATCAGCTATATTAGAACCAAATAGTTGCGGGGAGCGGAAGAGCTTGAATCAATGGAAAATGCTCTGTCCGGTAACCATTGTCACCTGGGAGGTGTTGTTTCAAACATTCAAGCCATTCTGCTGGCCGGATTTTCAACCGCATAATTTACCACAACCCGTCCTTTATAGGACGAACGAATTTGTTTCTGAAGAGATGAAAATTTTCTGGTCCAAGCAAAGAACTGGCGCTTCCGGTTCGTTCGCCTACCAAACTTGCTAGCGAGAAGCAAGATTACTAAGTCAATGAAGACCATAGCAAAGGCATCGAAAACTCCAAAGCCAAAACAAGTTCTAACGGAGAATGCGGTCCGAAAAAAGCTGCTGCCAAGCAGTAAATTTCTTCGATTCGTATTACTAACAGCTGGTAAAAAACAATCAGTTCTTTTAAGAACTACTGAATAAGTATATGAAGCAGTTGAATTGATTTTGCGAACGGCATCATTTTCGCGTTGTTTGAGTTACAAATAATAATGAGAGTTACGATTTTATCTCCCTTTCTGGACACGGCAAAGGTGGTAAAACTCGGCAGCAGCCGGTTATTGTTTGGTGTGGAGTGTAAATTACGCCGACCGTGTTGGATTCGAAACATCGATCTATTATTGTCAATTGCAAGGAAAATTGTCCAATCAATAAGTGTGCAATCGCTCATAAAAGTGCTATTTTAGCTTAAATCGTTTCGGTTTCTTCGGCGCACTTATTGCTTGGAAGATAACGAAAAAGTGCGCCGAAGATACCGAAACGATTTAATGCAAAATAGCACTTTTATGAGCGATATCGCACTTTGGATGGTACAATTTTACTTGCAATTGACAATAAGCTGCTATAATAGAATATTAAATAAGCTAGAAAACCCAAATTTTGGTCGCGGAAGCAGAACGGCTTAAATTGGTGGGAAATGCTCTGTCCGGTGTTACGATTGGGAGACGAATTACTCTACATTCGTAGTCCTACTTCAAGCCTGCGCCCGTGCCACTAGGCATGGACCCTTATACTTTTTATTTCACTTTTAGGGGGATTAATCAAAATTTAAATTGCACCAGATGATAGAACTTTCAATTTCAAGAAATTCTTCCGAAGGTTTCATAAACCTAAAACCAAGTTTTCTCAGTCAAAACTCTAGTGCGCATGTCTTTTTGGCTTTGGGCCATTGTGCGCGCGAGTAACCGTATTACAAAAGTTGGCGCGAGTGTTGGAGGGTTAATATCTTTTGATCGGCAAAACCGATTCTTCTGAAATTTTGCAGATATAGTTGCAGCATTAAAACCTCTAATTTGATGCCAAAATAATTCAAACTAGATAAACTATCTTAGATGAAATCGTTATAAATTATTGTAAATTTTAATGTGTTGTTTTCAGTTGCTCATAACTTTCAAATTAAACGTCCAATCAAAAAACAAATCAATAGTGATCTATTAGGTTATGTTACCTTTCAAATGACACTAAAAGCGCCTGAATCGGCTTAGCCATCTCTAAGAAACAGGCGATAATTATTACCTTGTCAAAACAGGTTTTTTAAGCATAACTTTTAAACTACTCGTTTGTTTTCAATAAAATTTATCCGAAAAATTTAGCCTTAACAAGAGCTTTAATTCGATACTAAGATCGTTGAAATCGGTCATTTGGTTCCGGAGAAAATCGTGTCACGTAATTTTCACATTTTTGCTTATAACTTTCAAACGAAAAGTCGGACCATGAAACAATTCAATAGAGATATACTAGGCAATAATACCTTTCAAACAAAAGTAATAGCGAACAACTCCGTTCAGCCATCTTCGAGAAACAGGCGATAGAAAAGTTGCGCCCCGCACATACATACACACATACACACACACACACAGACATTGCTCAGTTCGTCGAACCCTGTCGATTGGTATATGTGACTCGGCCCTCCGGGCCTCGCATCAATTTCGTGTTTTTCGACCAATTCCTAAACCTTTGTTATAGTATAACAAAGGTAAAAGTGATAGACGAAATTGGGAAACAAAAAACGCCTCCAGTATCTCTTGTTTTACTACAAATGCATCCAAAATAACTAAAAATTGTCATTCGCGGTTTGAAATCAGATTTAAAATCATAAGAAGCGCAAAATCAGAAAAGTGTTGCAAGTAACCCCGTTCACTGGGTAACTTGCAACACCCCTATTTTCGGTTCATTCTCCAGACTCATTTAGTTTATATTTTTTCTCACAATCATAAATCAAAAGTACTCACCACTATACAAGTTTTGGCTACTTACACTTGGACCTAAACGGTATACTTCGAAAGTTATACTAAGTCAAAGTTCAAAAGTGTTGCAAGTATCCCCGGATGACGGTAACGGTTAACTAATTCCAGATTATACGTTTTATGAACACTTAATGATCTATATGATCAATTAAATTTATTTTCCATTAGCAATTATGTTTTGCTGAGCGTTTATTGAGACATAGCAGATCGATAAATTGAATTACAAGTTTTAGGAAATTATAACAGCGCTGGAAGCACTGATTACGTGGCGAAAGCGTGCTCTGCCAATACAGATGCATTTTTAAGGCACAAAACAATACATGCTTCGAATGGTAGCCATTTACCCAGCCATCTTTGAGCCACTTTCGGTTTCCCCTTAAACAGCTTTCTAGGTGACTTAAATTAACTTGGTTTTTTTATAAAATTTTTCGAGTTACCACGATTTTTGAATACGGTTTTACGCGCCATGTATTCCCCGTGAAAAAAAGACTAGTGTATTACAAAACTCAAAATAGGAAAAAAAGTTCATGAAGTTTCAAAAAAAAAATATTAATAAAAAAGCAAACACATTTTCATTCGAGAAAGTTTAATTAGTAATAAATTAAAAGAAATTTGTAAGACTTTGTTCATTATTATTATTATTAAACTTTGTTTATTTAACAAAATTTACAACTTTGACAATTTTTTATTGTTGAGCGTGTTAGTAGAATCTCAAAGGAATTTTCTGTGTTATTCTGTTTACATTGTTGTTCACGTAAGTAAATATTATGTATACGAATCACACGCGTGTAAATATTCCGTGAATTTGTTGTTAGTAGATTTAAACGGAAAGCTCATTTGATTTCGCATTTAATAACTTTGTGCTAAAACAATCTGCCACACTAATTGACAATGACATTGTTGAACATTTTCTTTGCCTATATCTTTTTTTAGCGTTTAAAAATTTTGATTGCTTTCTCTGAATTTGCTGATAAAATAATTTCAATTTTGAAACATATGGCTTATTTTCACACAAAATAGAGAGTCTTGGGCATTTACGCAAAATTTTTTTCAAAAGTAGCAACAACTGAAAGTAACTTTAATTATTTTCTTGGCAAACGTTTGGAGAACACTTCTATGATATTTGAGCTTTGTAAACAAAATACGATCTGACAAAAAAGAATAACACTGCATTTTTTCGTACATTTTTCTTCTTCTTTTATCTCAGATTGTTGTTTGTTCACAAATCTTAAAATCTGTAAAATTCATTTCCTAATCTTTACCAAGAAAACAAAAAGAAAAGTTTGTTTCATTACATTGTTGACTTCCTGAGAAAAATATACATGAAAGTCAAGAACCATGCATACGCGGCGTCTGTTTGCGTAGAGAATTTTATTGTTGCCACTGGGCACGATCGCCTTTAGGGGCCCGCGAAAAGGCGGCGGTGGATACTAAAGGGTTAATATATTACATTTTATTGAAATGGGAAAATGATTTGATAGTATTTTAACTTGTTTAGAGGGATTATTACGGATAACCTATCTTGCTGTCCGTGTACCATATAGTTATATAGTTATATAGAAATATTCATTAAATAACAACAATATAACACATTGAGTTATCCGTTAACAAAACAAGTTATCTTCTAGATATCGCTATGTAATCAAACTTTGCTCGGCAGATTTTCAATTTTACTTGATTTATCAATCGACTGGTAAGAATTTGTCGAATGAATTGCACCGCTGAATTTCAATAACTTATTTTCAAACCATTACTTGTGTTAGTATATTATACCAATCCGAAAGGTCATTCTTCCTCAAAATGTATTATAATTTTATGAGCCCTTTTGCTCTTTTAAGAAGTCCAATTAGAAGTGAAAAAATAAACAATTATCAACGGTATTAGAATACGATTTATTCCAACGGGTTACCTTCTTTGCAATACTTTTTTACACTTTTACTGCTAAGGCCAATGCACTAATGAAATTGGCTGAAAAAATAGGAGGGCACAAAAAATTGTGGAATATAAGTCAAAAATTCTATTAAATCAATTGTCTGTGGGCTCTACAGCCTAATAAACTCTAAAAATCAGACGGGTTGTGTACAAGACACGACCGCATATATAGGTGACGCAGGACTACGTAAGTCTCTTTGTAGTGATAGTAGCATGTATTCATGTTTGTAATCATTCGATTCTTCATGTATACATGCTATATGCAACATATATACATGCTTCATGCGTTGTATGTAACATTTATCAAAGTAGTAACATTGCATACGTTCAATTCTCAAAAGATTGTACATTTGAAAACAATTTAACAAAATCAAGAACACAAACTATTGCTTTCCTGCTACCTCACTGAAATTAAAGATTGTTTTTATTACCCATGGTTTCCCGCGTTGAAGGGATTTTACCAATTCAATCCTATTTTATCAACAGCACATCTTTTCACTACGCTTCTAATGAAACGGCAAGCATGCGTATTCATAGAGAGTCGTATTATAACCGAACACTACAGCTGTAGCACATTTTTCCAACACAGATATCAAATTCGCCGAGGTTTAATCGTCTCGCAGTAAAGAATTTGCGATCTGTTGGGACAACGAACTTGTGTCATTTTTTCTGGCACACTTCTCTAACACAGACATCAAATTGGACTAGGTTTAATCGCGTTCGTAAGAAATCTGTTGGCACGAGGGGACTTTGTCACTCTTTCTGGCGTACTTCCCAAGCAAGGACATCAAAATGGTCTAGGTTTAACCGCGGTGTTAAGAAATCTTGTTGAAATGAGGGAACTTTGTTACTTGTTTTGGCTTACTTCCCAAGCACAGATATCAAATTGGTATAGGTTTAGATCATTGCAAAGAATGTTCCAACCAATCACGAAGCGAGTATTCTGGTAAAACATAGGTTTATAATTTTCAATTTTTCAATAGTTCAACATCAAGAATCCATACTTTTCTTCATTTGGGTCAATTCTTAGAAGATTTTCCGATCGATTGGTGTAAGAATATTGAAGAATATTAGGCACAATTGCAACCAACAGATGTTTTGAGAAAATCCGACGCAATCAACCATTCCACTAAAGTTACCTTCAACAACGTGATTGTTTACCCGGCAACGACGCACAGTGCGTTGAACGTATTGGACTGCGGGACAAAAATCAAAACTGCTAGTTTTAGACATTTTATCAAGCTAGCTAGTAATGAAAAAAGTAGTTTGTGGTAATCGAAGCTTGTATTTGCTTAAATATTTCAAAATATTTACATAATGGCAAAAATGTCCCAAACGCCTAATTTTTTACGCGAGCATTGCAAAAGTTTTTCATCATTACATGGGTTGCCGTCAGCTATATAACTACCAAAGTTGTTTGTGGAAGCGGCATTTGTACTAAAAATACTTTGGTAAATTCAGCAATGCCATCTAGTGTTAGATTAAGCAGCACTCGAAGATCAACTTTAACTGCAATTTCGGTAATTGAAAAGTTTTTCTTCAATGCATGAATGCTTGGAATGTTTATGGAAGACGTTTAAGCATTAAGTAAAATATACTTTCGCACTTACAAATCTATATCTGTGAACAGAGCTGGTGTTTAAGTAATACTTAAGCCTTTTTTACCATAGCCGTAACGGAAAAGTAAATAATAATTGTCCGTGGCATAATTTGAGACAAAATCTGCAGCTCAACGTTCTGTTTTTGTTGGGCAATTTCGGAAAACCGTTATCATTGATTGTTCGTCATTATGGTTAACGCGAGAAACGGGAAAAAACGGCAGCCGGTATTAAGTTTAATAATTTTTTTAAAGAAATATTTACTCGCTATATGAAATAAAATCGCTTTGAGTGTAATTTTGAACAGTAATAGCACTAAGCTTCATAAACAGTGGTTTCTTTTAACAGGGATAACATAATATAGTAGAATCAACGGAAAGCTAACGGTATATCAGTGCTTGACGTTGATCTACAAATATTAAAATATCTTGCAGATAGTTGCAGCTAAAACCTGTTCGATCTTGTAGAGGACACTTTGAGCAATTATTCTGTGTATATTTTAGTTTGGAAGTCGGAGGAACATTTTTTAAATCAGTAATCAAAGTTGGAGTTCTGTTTTTTTGAAGGATCTATGTCGTTTCTATGGGGCTATTTTTTAGGAGTGAGGTCAAAATGAATTCCTTCTATAACCACAATTTATTCTACTAACCTTGATTGTTTTTCTCCATTTTAAAGATTTTGATTTCACAAACTATGAAACTTTTACGAGCGTGATGAATAACCTTCAAAAATGAAAGCAAAATTTGTAAGTAAAATCCACTCTCCAATTTGACAGTTTGAACAGTTGTTTGAATAGTAGTTGTGGCGCTTTCCCAAGCAAACTAATACTTGTTTATATAGCAGAAGGCATCTATAAACAATTTTAAATACTTAGTTGACCCGATTAAAAAAAAGTGAAAACCGATTTTTGTCTATGGCTCAATGCACTGTGCGACGCCGCTGATTGATTGGTGGTGTAGGCTGATTTGCACTGATAGTAATCGTAGCAATCTAAAACATTGTCTGTACGATAAATGGCGAGAAAAGTAAAATAATGTTTGTTTGCTTTTTTTCAACTTTTCGCGTGGATTTTCATTGTTTTTTTACGTATAAACCTGACGCAGACTAAAACACAACAACTGGAAAAAGGATCAAGCAATTCCGTCTAGCCGTTCTGGAGTTTATTCCTTACAAACAAACGCACCAACTTGGTTTTATTTGTATATAGATTAAACTTGCTCGAATGAAAATGTGGCTTTTTCATTAATATTTATTTGGAAACTTTATGAACTTTTTTGCTATTCTGGTTTTTGTAATACACTCAAGTCTTGTTTTCCACGAGGGATACATGGCGCGTAAGACCGTTTAAAAAAACATGGTAATTCGAAAAATTCTGTAAAAAAACCACGTAATTCAAATATCCCCTAGAAAGCTATTCAAAATCTAAAAATCGACGAAAAAACTGCTCGAATTTAAAAATTGCTGAAAAAACCGCAATAATCCAATTTGTTTTATTAATTTTAGACTCTACATCAGTCTGTACCAAAAGAGAGTTAGCGGTAATTTTTTTCCAGTTTCATAATTGATTACACAAGTTACATTCTTTTAAGTACTTTAGCACTTTTTCTTCCCTACCACTTTCGTTACATAGGAGTCTTCGTAGTGTTACTTCGTCAATATTACATTTTCGTTTGGCATCTATATATTTTCTGCCGTCGAGGAGAAGGTGTCGTACGTTAATTGTGGTTTCGCAACAATCGCATAATGGTGGAGAGTATTTGTTAAGTAAAAAGTTATGTGTTAGTCTCGTATGTCCAATTCTCAGTCCGGTTATAATACGTTGATCGCCGGCGCTGCTGCAGTCTACCCATTTTTTAGTTTCAAATTTCACTTCTCGCAATTTTACGTCTTGCATTGAAAACCATTGGTTGTCCCAATATTGTTGAATCTTACGTTGCATTTCTTTCATAGCGACTACTGCCGGAATTGCTGTTGAAATTGGTGTGTTGTTTCTAGCGTTAGCGGCTAATTGATTAGCTGCTTCATAACCTTGACTCCAGCATGACCCGGAATCCAGCAGAGTTCTGTCAGTCTGTTTTGAAGTAAAGTTTATATTCTTTGAATCCAGTTTACTAATAATGAGCTTTGAATTAGAATGGAAATTGAAACTGACGCGTAACTAAACTCGAAAAAACCACCCTTTACGATTGTACAATACTTGTCGACATACTCAAAGCTTTCATCTATTTATAGCAGACTTCAATCTATGGTTGACACTTTGACAGCGAAGCCATTTACTGTGACGCAGGGGGAAGAATGAGAGAATAAAAAAGACAGAAAACTGTTGGACAATTTTCTCGCACACTTCCATATGGGTAGCACTGCGAGTGTAAAAGAGATCGTGCAGTGCCATAACGTCACTGCCATATTAGCGAATTGGCCAAAGCACATACGCTTTTAACCCCGTCACACACAAGAGCAGTTCTGGTGCACAGGTAAGGAAGTTGCATAGGGTGCTCTAAGGCGTGAGTTCAATCCCGGCCGGAAGTAGGGTTGACAAGTCTAAAAATTACAAAAACCGGCCGGTCGGTCCCGCCTTTAAAAAAACGCGGGGGGGGGGGGGGGTGTCAGGTCGCTGTGTCATTTTTGTATTTATAGCATATTAGCGGATTTCTCTAGTGATATTAGAGGATTTGCCTGGAATGTGTAAATGTGTCTAATCGCCGGTAGCATGTAACCGTTAACAGTTACCCTTGTAAATGGGATGAGCAATCAGTGGAGACGAACGGCAGGACATCACAGTTGCAACCACACCGAACATTGAATAGACTATTGGAGGTAGTAACAACCTGCTTCTGGCGCTAGTGGACAATTTAATGTATATTACCGCCAGAAGCAAGGTATTGTCACTGCAAAACTAGCTATCTTCAATGATCCACTGCTCAGGATTACAGGATTACTAATAAATTAAATAGTTCGGCAACACTTCCAAGCGTTGTAAGCGTAAAAGATCGTGTGCAAAAATATACCAAATTACTCGTGAATTACGCAAAATTCCGCGTCGGGAATAATTGTGGTGGATAGCAAATCTCACGGTACGCGTGCAACGTTAAGCTAAGTGTATCTTATTACTATTATGTAGTGATACAAATAGAAATAAAATTCTAGTGCCGGCTATACAAAGCAAAGGGATCAAAGAAGCAATAAAACAATAGCCCAAGTGAAATGACGAGCTTTAACTGACAGCCTGTCAGTAGAAGAAACCTGTTCCAAAATTTTAGGTGCCTATATTACTTTGATACTGCCATAAATTTCTTGAGTTGCATATCGCTCAAATTATTAAAAAAAAGAAAAAAATAGTTAATATTTTAGTATTAAATAAGTGAAAGCATAACATAATCTACCAGTGGATATGTTCTAATGGTGTATATATTGAGCCCATACGTCAGAGCTTTCGCCGCCATGTCAGTGTAATCTAGTAAACAAGCTTTTACAAATAAAAGTGCATACAACGCCGCAAAATAGTGCAATAATGTTGACTGGAAAAGAGACAACAAAGTGGATTTAAGCGATAGAGCTGTCGGCTCTAGTTATGCTCTAGCTAAAATGCATTATAAGTCGTCTGTAGTTTTTGCGAAGAAAAATATTTTCGGTTGAAACAGTCGTAGTCGTTCAGTGAAAGCCGTAGTGTGATAAGCGAATCCGTTGAAAACTTTCATACTAGAAGCTTTTAATATATACTTTTACCCTTCAGCAAATACATAAACCCCAAAACTTGTATATCTTTCCAGTTACCGTAATGATGGATAAACCGGAAAGTATGGATTTTATGATTGATGGTGATGAAAACGAGCAGCTGCAATGTGGTTCACTTGAGAGTGTGGCATCGTGTTCGTCATCAATATTAGATTCCCCGAATCGGAATAAATCTGGTGAGGATGGGATAAGGAATAATGAGGGATTAATTGCCGGAGCTAATAAAGCAGAGGTAAAAACCCTACCCGCCGATAGCAAATTGGAAACGAGAGACAACGAAGAGGTAAATAGAGCCCTTCTTAGGGAACAAAGAAGGGGGAATTACCTCAGCGGAGCAGCGAGAAAAAGATACAAAAAGCTACTCGACCTAGGAGTCGATAAGGAGAATGCTCGAAAAATAACAAAAAAGTCTCCCCATGGTCAAGGAAAACTTGAAAAAACCAAAAGACCAAGACACCTTGATATGTCCAATTGTAGCGAAGGCAATCCTGAGCCCAAAAGAAAGAGGGTGGCTGAAAAGCACAATCCCAAACTTACGGCCCTGGGACACAGCCGAAATAATAGCGGTGGATGAAAATCGCATCCCAAAGTCGGACGTGGTTGTTGTATTTTTTCCAAAAAGTGCAGGAAATAACAACGAAACAATTCTGGCCTTGGTAGAAAGCCAGAACGATGTGAAAACTGACGCTTGGAGGATTCTGAAAAGAAAAGAAATCCGTCAACATGCTCAGTTGGTACTTTCAGTAGATGAAGGTTCCATGCGGAAAATCATAAATTGGGAGTATAGACTGAACTATAAGTTTGGGCTGGTCTACCCACGAAAGATCGGCCCAAACCATATGCTTAGGAAATCAGAGCCTGAGGGACGAAGAGCTACAGCACTGATCACAGCTGAACCAAAGCAAACCCCAATAGAACAGACTGACGAAAGCCCAAGATCAGAACACGAAATTGTGGGATTGAAAAGAGCCCAACCTTCTCGTGATTCTCCGATTAGGGAAATTGAAGTCATGAAGTACAATCTGGAGGATGCATGCAGCAGTAGACAGCTGCCAAAAAGGATTGAAAAGTCCTCAAATGTCCCTCCTGAAAGAAAGCAAAAATACAATAACGCTGATAAACAGACTACTCAGAGGGAACGTAAGGAGCCCCGAGAAACTATAAACCCCAAAAATGCGTAAAACTATTAAATTTATACAGGTGAATCTGCACCACGCGAGAGGAGCTACTGGAATCCTCTGTCGCAGATTCACAAAAGAAGATTTTAACGTGGCTTTTATTCAAGAACCATGGGCGTACAATAATAAGATTTTAGGAGTAACATCCAGCACTGGTAAGCTTCTATTTGACGACTCGGTGGCAACACCGCGCGCAGCTATTCTGATAAGCACAGCCATCAGTTATACTCCAATTACAGAATTCATTAAGGGAGATATAGTAGCAGCTCAAATGGAATACCAACAACAAGAGGAAAAACAGAAATTGTCATTGTCTCTGCCTATTTTCCCGGGGAACTAGAGGAAGCCCCACCCAAAGAAGTAATCGAACTTGTGGAATACTGTAAAAGAAGAAACAAACAGTTCATTCTGGGGTGTGATGCGAACGCCCACCATACAATATGGGGAAGCAGTGATATCAACAGAAGAGGTGAGTGTCTGCTAGATTTTATATTAACAAACCAAATCGATATATGCAATCGGGGCAGCAGCCCCACTTTTGTAAATGCAATTCGTGAAGAAGTACTGGATCTAACAATGACTAGTACAAAATTTTCTGACAACGTAATCAACTGGCATGTTTCTGACGAAACTTCGCTTTCGGATCATAGACACATATGCTTCGAATATACAGCTGGAGAAATGCTGACAACAAGATATAGAAATCCCAAAAATACCAACTGGGATCTATACTTTTCTAATTTGCTAAATGAAGCAGTATTCTTTGAAGCAAAAATCCAAAACAGGACAGAGCTAGAACTTGCCTCAAAGAATACTATTTCCAAACTCTTGGAAGCATACAATAAAAGCTGTCCAATTAATACGCGTACATCTAACAAAGAAGCGCCTTGGTGGAACAAGGCTCTTGAGGAATTTCGTAAGTCCTCAAGAAAACTGTTCAATACGGCAAAACTAACGGGAAATTGGGATGAATATAAAAGAGCCCTATCTAAATATAACATAGAACTTAGGAAATCACGTAGGAAGAGCTGGAGGATGATGTGTGAACAGGTTGAAAGCACTCCTGCAGTTGCTAGACTACAAAAAGCGCTTTCGAAAGACCATAATAATGGACTGCGTAACTTAAAAAAAGAAGACGGTACCTTTACTAGTGATTTCAAAGAAACATTGAGCCTGATGATGGAAAAACACTTCCCAGGATCTTTTCCCATCAACAACAATCAAATGCTAAATCTAGACGAATCAGAGCCAGGAACGAATGAAGCTGAACTAGAAGCTCATGAAATAGCCAAGGTCATGTTTACTGAGTCCAAAATAGAATGGGCAATCGACTCCTTCGAACCGTTCAAAGCACCTGGTACTGATGGGATATTGCCAGTAATGCTGCAGAAGAGCAAGCAGTTAACTATCCCATTATTGAAAGAAATTTTTAGGGCCAGTTTTATATTAAATCATGTACCAACCGTTTGGAGACAAACAAGGGTAATATTCATACCGAAAGCTGGAAAGCGTGATAAAACACTCCCGAAAGCGTTTAGGCCAATCAGTCTGACTTCCATATTCTTAAAAACTATGGAGAAAATTGTCGACAATTACATTAAAGCAATATATTTAGAGAAAGTTCCATTGAGTAAATTTCAATTCGCTTTTCAGAGCAATAAACCTATAGTAGATGCATTAAGCATGTTAGTTGGCAAGCTCGAGAATTCTATAGACACAAAATAAATCTCACTGGTAGCCTTCCTTGATATAGAGGGAGCATTTGACAACACTTCTCATAGATCAATGCAAGAGGCTATGAGTAAACATAAGATTAACATCTACACAACAAAATGGATAAAGGCAATGCTAGTGAATCGTGAGATTACTTCCTCGCTTGGGAATGCAACTCAATCGATGAAAACAACAAAAGGCTGTCCTCAAGGTGGAGTTCTTTCTCCTCTATTGTGGTCACTAGTTGCGGACGATTTACTGAAAACATTAACCGAAAAAGGCTTTGAGGTAGTGGGATTCGCTGATGACATTGCGATTCTCGTGAGAGGTAAATACGACGATGTCATTTCAAATCGAATGCAATCAGCATTAAATCACACACTGACATGGTGTAAAAAAGAGGGGCTAAACGTAAATCCCTCAAAGACAATTATAGTTCCGTTCACCCGTAAGAGGAAATACACTATTCAGAAACTCTTGCTGGATGGAATCGAAATACAATTATCCAATGAAGTGAAATATTTAGGTGTCATACTAGATAAAAAGCTAAGGTGGAACGCCCACGTAGAACAAGTTATAAATAAAGCAACATGTGCTATCTGGTTGTGACACATTCCGCGGGCCGGTATACCAACCAGACATTTTATAAGCATTGTTGAATATTTTTTCATGATTGGGCAATGTTTGAACCTTTCAAAACTGCCATGACTGATATTCTAGCATTTTCGGAAGTTATATAAAACGTGTATCGAAAATAAATGAAATTTACAAGAAATAAATGATTTTTCGTGATATTTTTAAAAATACTGCTACAGTGCGCTAAAACATTTCATAATATCATTTGTTTTCGACCAACTTACAAAGGAATATATGCTGAATCCATTCCAAAAATAGTTTGGATGTAATTTTGCAGTTATTTTGTATTTCAAGTGGATGAAATAGGGCCATTTTTTTGCGTTGTAACGTCACGAAAAAGGTGTAATTTTTCGCTTTCGCAGAAAAGTACAAATTCGAACAATCTAATAATCCGTATTCTCTTTGTAAGGGTAAACGGGGTAACAACGCCCGCCGGGGTAAAACCGCCCACCATGGTTTTACAGGGCCTTGCTCAAATTGGTGTTAAATGTTGATGACAGTCATATTACTGAATGCGTACGCAATATTTTACAATACCTTGTACAGCAATATCGTATAAACTATCGGAAAAATAAATAAAAACAGATTTTTCGTTATAATCGTTTCGTTTTTTATAACTTTGTTCCCACAGAACTTAGGGTTTATTTTATTCAAAACGTTAAAACTTTTAGTAAATCCAACCCATATCGCATCTGTGATCCTGTCTTCATCCGACAGTACCTAAATTAGGTAACTGTTCATGCAGTTTTGTTGAAATAAATAGTGAAATGTGTAAATCGGTCATTTGGGGGTAAAACCGCCCACAACGAACGGCGCAAGACCGTCGTTCATAATGCTAGTGCGATAAGGAGATTTTTAAAATAATTGCATAGTTTGGACCAAAGAATCTCAGATTTACATAAAACAATATAAATGTGCTTAACTTGTAGCTGGTAGACTGTTTGAAAAAATCTAATTCGCCAATTTTCCCTGCGGGCGATATGGACATTTCTTTGTTTTCTCGGATATAGCTTTTTTCAATAATTCCTCCCTCTTGGAACAAATATCATGGAATAAACATTTTTTTAATGAAAATATTGCAAATTTTCGTAGCAATGCAAAAATAATATGTATCTGGTTTATCAATCAGAACAATTTGAAATGTCAAAAAATGACTTACCGGATCAATTGCAGGAACTTTAATACCCATATTGTTATATTTTATCTTAGATCCTCTCTAGTCCTTAAAGATTGATTCCAGGATACCTAACTCGATCCATCTTGTTGTCTAAGGAAACTACACGGTATCAATTTCAAGACTGTTGGTACCAATATTACTGATATTCTTCCAATACGAGTGGTTGCCGGACACTCTTTCGAAATTGCGAATCTCGGGGAACCATGTATTGTTTGATGTCAAACTGATTTAATTTGTTTAAAATAGATAAATTCACGAATCCAATGCCACCAGTTTCGTTCAAATCAGTTGAATATTGTTAAAGTTATTCGCTATGGCGGTTTTACCCCGCTAGTGGGCGTGTTTCACCCCGCATGGAAAAAATACTCTTTTTTTTGGACGTGTTTTCAACTCGCAATAAAAAATAGAAAATCATTACAGATATTTATGTTTTTATTTTTTACATGTAGGTAACAGATCAATTGTTCATTTAAAGCAGATAAATTAGAAATTGAGCTACAACTTTTTTTACACAGGTGGTTTTGCTTAAGTGGGCGGTCTTGCCCCGCTTACCCTTACTCAAAAATACCTTTAAAACGGTGCCTAAAGAATGATGATAAGTTAAGTAGAACCTAAGTTACAACTGATTGAAGCTCGCGTTGTAACGTCACGGCGGGCAGCCGGACGGATTCAAAACAAGTGAGACATAAGTAATAGCATCGAAACCTTAAGACATAGCATTATAGTTGCTTCAAGAAAGTTTCTTCATTTAAAAAGCACTTTCTAGTGGTGAAAAAATATTCGGACATTAGGGTGTCCTCAAGCAGATACAAAAAATATTTTCTCTATTTTAATTCAGAAATGATTGCTGTCTACTGAAAGTTTGTAAAAAAACTAGTTTCAAGAAACTTCGTTGGATACTGAAAACTTATATTTCTTACATGAAAAAAGTTATAGAGCAAAACTCTTAGGGACACCCTTTAAAAATTTTTTTTTTCGATCTAGTTCTCCAATAACGCTTCGTACGCCTTTTAGATGTTCTAAGAAATTGGTAATCGAGTTAAATTGCACATTTTCGTCGAAGATAGTAGAAATCTATCTTTTTTCCTTAAGGAGCTATCCCTTGTTTCTTTTATTTATACATGTTCACCTACGGTTGCCTTCATAATATTTTTTTTTAGATTTTCCACAGTCTTCTACCCTAAGTTGTACATGGTGGAATACAGCATAAATTAACTAAAAAAAAAACAAGTGAGATTAGCTGCTCATAGCTGCTCTCCCTCGAGATACACCCTCTTAAAGAGTACATATAAAAATAAAAAAGCCAGTGATAGTTTCTAAAAGGAAAAAGATAGTGCTCTACTATTTTCGACAAAAATGTGCAATTTAATTAGATTACCAATTTCTTAGAACATTTGTAAGCCATACGAAGGGTTATTAAAGAGCTAGATCGAGAAAAAATTTTTTTAAGGGTGTCCCTAAGAGTTTGGCTCTATAACTTTTTTTATGTAAGAAACATAAATCTTAAGTATTCAACAAAGTTTCTTAAAATTAGTTTTTCTACAAATTTTCTGTAGACAGCAACCATTTCTGACTTAAAATAAAGAAAATATTTTTTGTATCTGCTTGAGGACACCCTAATGTCCGAATATTTTTTCACCACTAGAAAGTGCTTTTTAAATGAAGAAACTTTTCTGAAGCAATTATTATGCTATGTCTTAAGGTTTCGTTGCTATTACTTATGTCTCACTTTCTTAGCATCCCTCCCACAGCGCGACGTAATTTGTGGACAACCCCACAATTACGTAGGCGAAATAGTGAAAGACAAATTAACAACACATTTTTGGATTATCCCTTATGTACAGAGGGTAGCAACAGCGATAATTAACGAATATTAAATGAACAGATTTTTCGTGACGTTACAATGGAGCTACGACCCTCTCTGTGCAAAGCAGAGCGTTATAACGTCACGAAAAGTAAAAGCTGTTTAAAAATTAACTTCACTAACTATCGGAATTCTGAAAACGGCAAGTTGTTCAGTATTCATCTCTTATCAAATCATAGAAGAAAATCTTTAGATAAAATTTGAAAGAGAGCAGAATTTTCATGTTTTTAACAGAAGAACCAAAAGACGTATTTCTGGCGCGTTGTAACGTCACGCTACATATTTGCTTTCCAAAACAATCTGGGCAAAGCAAATGCTATTAATTTGTCCACTTTTAATAGGAAATTTTATGCTCTTTCCAAATATATAATAATATTTGGGGGTTTCTCAACGATTTTCCCAGCTAAAACATAAATACTGTGCAAAGAAAAGTCAAAACGTTGTAACGTCACGGCGGAATGTGTCTTGTGCAATAAAGCAATCGGCAAAACTTGGGGGCTTAGACCTAGTATGGTCCACTGGGTTTACTTAACAATAGTGAAGCCGAGGATAACTTATGCCTCGCTTATTTGGTTGTCTAAAACGAGAGAGACATCAACCCAAAAAAAGCTAAACAAATTGCAAAGACTTGCGTGTGGATCAATAACAGGAGCCGTGCAAAGCACCCCATTAAAAGCTTTGGAGGCAATGTTACACCTCCTCCCTCTCCATCAAGTGATACAATTAGAAGCAAAGAAAACAGCATTGCGATTAAACCGCAACAAATCCTTGCTGGAGGGAAACTTAACAGGACATCGATCTTGAAGGAAGTCCGTATAAATGAAATAACTACCGGAATAGAAGACTGGATGAGCACGACGCCAAACTTCGAAATTCTTTATAAAATCATCTTGCCCGAACGCTCAACCTGGCAACACGGTGGCCCTCCTGTGCGTCCAGGCTCAGTAATTTTCTATACCGACGGCTCAAAAATGGACCGGTGTACTGGAGCCGGTATTACTGGACCAGGAATAAACAGATCAATAGCTATGGGTTACTGGCCGACAGTGTTCCAAGCGGAAATATATGCGATTTTGGAGTGCTCATAAATCTGTCTACGTAGCCAATATAGGTATGCAAATATCTGCATTTTCTCAGATAGTCAGGCAGCATTGAACGCTCTAAGTTCACCCACATGTCGTTCCAAATTAGTATGGGAATGTGCCCGTTCTCTTCGACAGCTTGGTTGAAATGAACCAAATAAATTTGTACTGGGTTCCAGGACACTGCGGGGTAGAAGGAAACGAGAAAGCTGACATATTAGCAAGACAAGGTTCATCCACTAACTTTATTGGTCCAGAACCATTTTGCGGGGTCTCACCAAGTGCCCTGAAAATGGAATTCAAACAGTGGGAAAACATTACTATAAAAGAGAACTGGCTTGCCGCAACTGGACTGCGACAGTCGAAGATGTTTATTATACCTAGTGGAAAGCCTGGAGCTGCTTAGCTTAAATAAAAAAGAACTAAGCATAATGACAGGTTTGCTTACAGGACACTGCCCGAGTAAATACAATCTCACGAAGATGGGCATTCTCAGTGAAGATTCATGCCGCTTTTGCGGATACGACACTGAAACATCAGCACATCTACTGTGCGAGTGTGGTGCGTTAATACAACGCAGATTAAGAGTCCTCGATAAAGGAACATTGGAGCCTCTGAATATTTGGACTGAAAGTCCCAACAAGGTAATCAACTTCATAAGAAGTGCTGTGCATAATTGGGACAACTGTGCATACTGAGTACTGACAACTGCTCGGATTACTGGTGGTATGTCAGGCAGTGCACATAGATTAAGGATGGAGCATACCACAATAGATCTAAATGCTGGTCGCAGTGGTCTAGTCTATACCTATAAAGAAGGATTTCTGTCTGTCTGTCTGTCTGTCTGTCTGTCTGTCTGTCTGTCTGTCTGTCTGTCTGTCTGTCCTGTGTTCCTTATAGAATCAAAAACTACTGAACCAATCGGCGTGAAAATTTGCATGTAGAGGTTTTTGGGGCCAGGAAAGGTTTTAGTGATAGTTAGAGACCCCTCCCCCCACTAAGAGGGGGGGCTCCCATACAAATGAAACACAAATTTCTGCATAACTCGAGAACTAATCAAGCAAATAGAACCAAATTTGGCATGTGGGTGTTTTCGGTGACAAGAATTTATTCTAGGGTAATTTGAGACCCCTCCCCTCTTTATAAGGGGAATTATAACTCCTCTCCCCTTTAATAGGGGGGGTTTCCATACAAATTTCCTCATAACTCGAGAACTAATCAAGCAAATGGAACCAAATTTGGCATGTGAAAGTTTTCGAGGGCAAGGAAATTTTCTATGTTGAATTAGGACCCCTCCTCACTTTAAGAGGGGGGGGCTCCTGTACAAATGAAATACCAATTTCCTCATAACTCGAGAACTAATCAAGCAAATGGAACCAACTTTGGCATGTGTGTGTTTTTGGAGACAAAATTTTTTTCTATGATGAATTGGGACCCCTCTCCACTTTAAGTGAGGGGGGGCTCCTATACAAACGAAATACAAATTTCCTCATAACTCGAGAACTAATCAAGCGAATTGAACCAAATTTGGCATATGTGTGTTTTTGGAGACATTTTTTTTTCAATGATGAATTGGGACCCCTCCCCACTTTAGGAGGGGGGGTCCTATACAAACGAAATACAAATTTCCTCATAACTCGAGAACTAATCCAGCAAATGGAACCAAATTTGGCGTGTAGGTGTTTTTGGAGGCAAGAATTTTTTCTGTGATGAATTAGGACCTCTTCCCACATTAGGAGGGGGGGCTCCAATACAAATGAAATACAAATTTCCCCATAACTCGAGAACTAATCAAGCAAATAGAACCAAATTCGGCATGTGGAGGTTTTTGGAGGCAAAAATATTTTCTACGGTGAATTAGGATCCTTCCACACTTCAAGAGGGGGGGCTTCTACACAAATGAAATACAAATTTCCTCATAATTCGAGAACTAATCAAGCAAATGGAACCAAATTTGACATGTGGGAGATTTTGGAGTCTTGAATTTATTTTACGATAGTTAGAGACCTCTCACCCCTGTGATAGGGGGATATGGACTCTCATACAAATAAAACAGAAATTTTTGCGAAACTCAAAAACTAATCCAACTCGAGAAATTCGAGACTCTTCCATAAAACATTAATCAATAACAAGACCACAAAAACTATCTATAGTAACACTAGATCATTCAGGACGAGCCGGTCGCGAGTGTTGCCGGTGACCCGCCGTGACAAAGTGACAAAGATCATCCGAGATTCATGATTTATGTACAACACAGGTTAATTTGTGGCAATACGAAGTTTGTCGGGTCAGCTAGTCTCCTATAAACAAAAAAAAAATAAATAAATTTATCAGAAAATTTAAAAAATCAGGTGAAGAGTACAAATCCGGCTTTGTATGTCGGCAAACCGACCTTTTTACCGGTTTGACCGGCTACCGGCTTTGCAAGTGAAAAACCGGTCGGGCCGGCCAAAAACCGGCCACTTGGCAACCCTTGCCGGAAGAGTAAGTATAAACGCATGGGAGGACACATTCCAGCACTATCCCTACTATGCAGATCGGTTCCTGCTTTATCAAATTCCTGGCATTCTAGTGGAAAATGGAGTACTTTTTAAACAATTATTTTACAAGGTATTTGTAAAAACATTGGTGAAACAGGAGGCGATTCACATGGTAACAATGGGTGCTAATTGTGTCCCGTAACGCTGGAATGTGTCATGGGTAGGTTTTTTCGAGGCCCCCATTGAAACCCCAACAATTATTTCTAACTTTTTGGTAGTTAGCCGAGACAAACTGTCGATATAGTAGACTATGGTAGACTTTTTTGTTATTTAGATAACATCATGATAACAACACATGTTCTCAATAGTGAAGAAATTCGTTAACAAAATTTGGCCTTCATTTGCTATCAGCGATAACTGAGTATAGTATAAACGATTTTTGTTATCATTTTTGTTATGTTGTCACTTAATTCATACAAGTGTTTACCAAATCCTGTTATCAAAGCTTGAACACAGGATAACAAATTTTTCTATTTTTATGTTACTAGCTGACCCGACAAACTTCGTATTGCCACAAATTAACCTGTGTTGTACATAAATCATGAATCTCGGATGATCTTTGTCACAATCTCGAGTTTTGCAAGCCCCCCAGTGGGCGGCGCTTCCGACGGCGGGTCGCCGGCAACACTCGCGACCGTCTCGTCCTGAATGATCTAGTGTTACTATAGATAGTTTTTGTGGTCTTGTATTGACTAATGTTTTATGGAAGAGTCTCGAATTTCTCGAGTTCGATTAGTTTTTGAGTTTCGCAAAAATTTCTGTTTTATTTGTATGAGAGTCCATATCCCCCTACCACAGGGGTGAGAGGTCTCTAACTATCGTAAAATGAATTCAAGACTCCAAAATCTCCCACCTGCCAAATTTGGTTCCATTTGCTTGATTAGTTCTCAAGTTATAAGGAAATTTGAATTTCATTTGTATGGGAGCTCCCCTCTTAAAAGATGAAGGGGTTGTAATTCACCATAGAAAAAATTTCTGCCATCTAAAACTCCCACATGCCAAATTTGGTTCCATTTGATTGATTAGTTCTCGAGATATGAGGAAATTTGTATTTCGTTTGTATAGGAGCCCCCCCCCGCTTTTAAAGTGAGGAGGGGTTCTAATGCACCATAGAAAATATTCATGCCCTAGAAAACTTTCACATGCCAAATTTGGTTTCATTTGCTTGATTAATTCTCGAGTTATGAGGAAATTTGCATTTCATTTGTATAGGAGCCCCCCTTCCTAAAGTGGGGAGGGATCCTAATTCATCATAGAAAAAAGTTTTGTCTCCAAAAACACCCACGTGCCAAATTTTGTTCCATTTGCTTGATTAGTTCTCGAGTTATGAGGAAATTTGTATTCCGTTTGTATGAGAGCCCCCCCTCTTAAAAAGGTAAGGGGTCCTAATTCATCATAGAAAAAATGGTTGCTTCCAAAAACACCCACATGCCAAATATGGTTCCATTTGCTTGATTAGTTCTCGAATTATGAGGAAATTTGTATTTCATTTGTGTAGAAGTACCCCCTCTTAAAGTTGGGAGGGGCCCTAATTCACCATAGAAAATATTTTTGCCTCCAGAAACCTCCACATGCCAAATTTGGTTCTATTTGCTTGATTAGTTCTCGAGTTATGAGGAAATTTGAATTTCATTTGTATAGGAGCCCCCCCTCCTAAAGTGAGTAGGGGTCCCAATTCATCATAGAAAAAATTTTTGTCACCAAAAACACCCACGTGCCAAATTTGGTTCCATTTGCTTGATTAGTTCTCGAGTTATGAGGAAATTTGTATTTCGTTTGTATAGGAGCCCCCCCTCCTAAAGTGAGGAGGGGTCCCAGTTCATCATAGAAAAAGTTTTTGTCTCCAAAAACACCCACGTGTCAAATTTGGTTCCATTTACTTGATTAATTCTCGAGTTATGAGGAAATTTGTATTTCGTTTGTATAGGAGCCCCCCCCTCTTAAAGTGGGGAGGGGTTCTAATTCACCATAGAAAATATTCATGCCCTAGAAAACTTTCACATGCCAAATTTGGTTCCATTTGCTTGATTAATTCTCGAGTTATGAGGAAATTTGCATTTCATTTGTATAGGGGCCCCCCTTCCTAAAGTGGGTAGGGGTCCCAATTCATCATAGAAAAGAATTTTGTCTCCAAAAACACCCACGTGCCAAATTTTGTTCCAGTTGCTTGATTAGTTCTCGAGTTATGAGGAAATTTGTATTTCGTTTGTATAGGAGCCCCCCCCCTCTTAAAGTGGGGAGGGTTCTAATTTACCATAGAAAATATTTTTGCCCTCGAAAACTTTCACATGCCAAATTTTGTTCCATTTGCTTGATTAGTTCTTCAGTTATGAGGAAATTTGTATTTCATGTGTATAGGATCCCCCCCTCTTAAAACGGGGAGGGGTCCCAATTCATCATATAAAAAATTTTTGTCTCCAAAAACACCCACATGCCAAATTTGGTTCCATTTGCTTAATTACTTCTCGAGTTATGAGGAAAATTGTGTTTCTTTGGTACAGGAGCCCCCCCTCTTAAAGTGGGGAGGGTCCTAATTTACTATAGAAAATATTCTTGCCCTCGAAAACCTTTACATGCCAAATTTGGTTCCATTTGCTTGATTAGTTCTCGAGTTATGAGGAAATTTGTATTTCATTTGTGTAGAAGCACCCCCTCTTAAAGTTCACTAAACTTTCACATGCCAAATTTGGTTTCATTTGCTTGATTAGCTCTCGAGTTATGAGGAAATTTGTATTTCATTTGTATAGGAGCCCCCCCTCCTAAAGTGAGGAGGGGTCCCAGTTCATCATAGAAAAAGTTTTTGTCTCCAAAAACACCCACGTGTCAAATTTGGTTCCATTTGCTTGATTAGTTCTCGAGTTATGAGGAAATTTGTATTTCGTTTGTATAGGAGCCCCCTCTCCTAAAGTGAGGAGGGGTCCCAGTTCATCATAGAAAAAGTTTTTGTCTCCAAAAACACCCACGTGTCAAATTTGGTTCCATTTGCTTGATTAATTCTCGAGTTATGAGGAAATTTGTATTTCGTTTGTATAGGAGCCCCCCCCCCTCTTAAAGTGAGGAGGGGTTCTAATTCACCATAGAAAATATTCATGCCCTAGAAAACTTTCACATGCCAAATTTGGTTCCATTTGCTTGATTAATTCTCGAGTTATGAGGAAATTTGCATTTCATTTGTATAGGAGCCCCCCTTCCTAAAGTGGGGAGGGGTCCCAATTCATCATAGAAAAGAATTTTGTCTCCAAAAACACCCACGTGCCAAATTTGGTTCCATTTGCGTGATTAGTTCTCGAGTTATGAGGAAATTTGTATTTCGTTCATTTAGGAGCCCCCCCCCTCTTAAAGTGGGGAGGGTTCTAATTTACCATAGAAAATATTCTTGCCCTCGAAAACTTTCTCATGCCATATTTTGTTCCATTTGCTTGATTAGTTCTTCAGTTATGAGGAAATTTGTATTTCATGTGTATAGGATCCCCCCGTCTTAAAACGGGGAGGGGTCCCAATTCATCATAGAAAAATTTTTTTTCTCCAAAAACACCCACATGCCAAATTTAGTTCCATTTGCTTAATTACTTCTCGAGTTATGAGGAAAATTGTGTTTCTTTGGTACAGGAGCCCCCCCTCTTAAAGTGGGGAGGGGTCCTAATTTACTATAGAAAATATTCTTGCCCTCGAAAACCTTCACATGCCAAATTTGGTTCCATTTGCTTGATTAGTTCTCGAGTTATGAGGAAATTTGTATGAAAGCCCTCCCTTTTAAAGAGGAGAGGAGTTATAATTCCCCTTATAAAGAGGGGAGGGGTCTCAGTTTACCATAGAATAAATTCTTGTCACCGAAAACACCCACATGCCAAATTTTGTTCTATTTGCTTGATTAGTTCTCGAGTTATGCAGAAATTTGTGTTTCATTTGTATGGGAGCCCCCCCTCTTAGTGGGGGGAGGGGTTTCTAACCATCACTAAAACCTTTCCTGGCCCCAAAAAACCTCTACATGCATATTTTCATGCCGATTGGTTCAGTAGTTTTCGATTCTATAAGGAACATACGGACAGACAGACAGACAGACAGACAGACAGACAGACAGACAGAAATCCTTCTTTATAGGTATAGATTGAACTTTGCTTGGGTATGTTAATATAAAATTGCTGGATTTTATCTATCCAACGACATATTAACAGTTATGTTTCGTTCAGTAGTATACTAGCTATTAGTATTTGAAATCTTTCGTTAGCTACACTTCTATTTTCGTTTTCCCGAAGTGCTACCCGGTATAGTAAACAAAGACGTAGTCCTACGTAAAGACAAAACATCGGAGAGTAACCGAAAATTTGTTACGATTTTGGTTTGGCTACATACACTGTTTCCCAAAATAGCTATAATTAATCATAAATTATAACGAATTGTAATTTTTATCGCATTATATTTGTATTTAACAATATGAATTGTATTTGACAGTCTTTTGAACAAAAATGGATCATCCGACTGAAACAACCCCTTGCTGAATAGTTCTTTTTGCTGCAAACATTTCTAAAATTCGAGTTTGCGCAATGAAATGATAATGAAAATTGTTTTGAGAAGCGATTGCTCACAAACTGTGTTTAAAAGAATTTAGATTAAAAAAATAATACTTTGTTGTAAGAGACATATAGTGTGAAATATAAAATTCTTAGTTAAACAAGCTGCGATTATACTGTAACACCTCACAAGGTAGGTTCGTATAACACCGTTATTAAATGTACTGCCGTGCAAATTGGGCAGAGGTAGCAGTTATGGCGAGCGATGTATTAATGTTACTATCCCACATGCATCACGTATTTCAATTGTGAATATGGATTTTATATACGACAAGATATGTTATTGAAACAATTCGATTTTCAGATTTCGATAACAAGTATACATTCTTGCGAATGTTTTAAAAGTATAACATATTTGGAGCTTCAATTGGGATAGCGTATATATTTTGGCCACGTAGACGACATGCATTTCCTTTTTTTTTATCATTTTAATGTGGTTTTAACCAGTTGGTTATTCACCACGACATGTATTTCTTTTCTTGGTGAAAACATTTGAAATTTCGACAAATTTCATTGTAGTTTTAGTAGTATAGATTCATTGAACCCGCTTTCATACAGCAAATTTGTCGAAATACACCCAGGTACCCAAGCATGCGTAAAAATTTATCATACCGTTCACTATTAAAATATATATTATGCTAATGCTGTATATATTTTGGCCGCCTAAGTTATATATTTTGACCAGTTAATTTTTTAAGCCTTTTTGAGATATTTTGTTATGAACATAAAAGTTTGTTCATCTGTCATAAACAGACCGCTAATATAATATAATATAAGTCTGTTTTATGCATAAAAGTAGAAAATTTAATTTTTCTTATTTTCGTTAGAAAATTCGTAAGAAAAATCCGATTTAATCTACCTAGAGCAATTCCAGCTTCAAACGTTGAAAATAAGGCCATTTTTGATTCGACTATTTTTCAAACCCATGTCAAAAATCATAAAATGTCAGTTATTTCAAAACCTTCCTCTCCGATTTATCCAATTTTTGACGTAGGACTACGTCTTTGTTTACTATACTGGGACTGGGTAGCACTTTGTGAAAACGAAAATAGAAGTGTAATGATTGAATGAAAGATTTCAAATGTTAATAACTACTAAACTACTGAACGAAACTGAACAATTTATGTGTCGTTGGATATATAAAATGACCAGCAATTTTATAGAGGGGGTAAGAGAGCAATTTTAAGGGGGCCGTAAGAGGGGGGGCTCCTATACAAATGAAACACAAATTTCCTCAAAACTCGACAACTAATCAAGCAAATGGAACCAAATTTGGCATGTGTGGGTTTCAGAAGGGAGGATTTTTTTCTACAGTGTACTGAAACCTCTTCTCCTTCTGAGAGGGGGGCTCCTGTACAAATGAAAATCAAATTTCCTCAAAACTCTAGAACTAATCAAGCAAATAGAACTAAATTTGGAATGTAGGGGTTTCAGAAGTCAAGAATTTTTTCTATGGTAAATTGAAACCCCTCCCCTCTTTTGGAGGGGGGGGGGGGGGCTCCCATACAAATAATATACAAACTTCCTCATAACTCTAGAACTTATCAAGCAAATGGAACCAAATTTAGCGTGTGGGGAGTTTAGAAGGCAGGATTTTTTTCTATGGTATAATGAGACCCATCCTTTTAACAGGGGGGGAGGATTTTTTTCTATGGTGGATTAGAACCTTTGCTTTCTTTAAGAAGGGGAGATACCATACCAAATGGCACCAAATTTGGCATGTGGGGTTTTTTGGAGGCATGAATTTATTTTGAATTTATTTATTTTATGATGGTTTGACACCCCTCACCACTGTGAAATTTCTACATCTCAAAGGTTGCAGGCGTTGTAACCCGTAACGTCCACGTATTTTTAAAGCCACCCTTTGCATTGCATATTTCACTCTTCTCTTTTAAACCTTCACTTAAGCAATGGCACTCACAGATTCTTACAAGCATATATATATGCCAGAAATGCAGTTTACATTAGTCTTTGATCTGATGATCTGATATAGTCCTACGTCACCCTTTCGTACAACCCTTAGGGCTGTATACGTTGTAGTTTTTTAAAGATAGCTTAAATTATGCCCTGGTCTCGTGACTGGTGAAGATCTGGTGAAAACCTATCGATGAAAACTCTTTCGGATCTTTTTACCTTTGTTATACTATATAACAAAGGTTCAGAAATTGGTCGAAAAACACGAAATTGATCCGAGGCCCGGAGGGCCGAATCACATATACCATTCGATAGAGCTCGCCGAACTGAGCAATGTCTGTGTGTGTGTGTATGTGTGTATGTGTGTGTGTGCAGCTCATTTTCTATCGCCTGTTTCTCGAAGATGGCTAAACCGATTTGACCGCTTTTACTTTTGTTTGAAAGGTATCATTACTAGTTACTAGTATATTGAGTTGCTTTGCGGTCTGACGTTTCGTTTAAAAGTTATAAGCAAAAATGTGAAAACTACGTGACACGCGTTTCTCCGGAACTACGCAACCAATTTTAACAATCTTAGTACCAAACCAAAGCTCTTGCTATTACTAAACTTATTACCAAGTTTTATTGAAAACGGACAAGCAGTTTAAGTTTTAGTTAGCAGTGTCCTTAAAAAACCTGTTTTGACTAGGTACAAATCGCCTGTTTGTCAGAGTTGGCTGAACCGGTTTATGCGCTATTAGTCTCATTTGAAAGGTAATATAGCCTCATAGATCACTATTGATTTGTTTTTACCTTTGTTATACTATAACAAAGGTTTAAAAATTGGTCGAAAAACACGAAATTGATCCGAGGCCCGGAGGGCCAAGTCACATATACCAATCGATAGGGTTCGACGATTTGAGCAATGTCTGTGTGTGTGTGTGTGTGTGTGTGTGTGTGTGTGTGTGTGTGTGTGTGTGTGTGTGTGTGTGTGTATGTATGTAATGATTTTTTCTATCGCCTGTTTATCAGAGATGGCTGAACCGAATGGTTCGCTATTACTTTTGTTTGAAAGGTGTTATTGTCTAGTAGATCACTATTGAGTTGCTTCGTGATACGACGTTTCGTTTAAAAGTTATAAGCAAAAATGTGAAAAATACGTGGCACGGGTTTCTTCGAAACTACATGACCGATTTCATCGATCTTAGTATAAAATGAAAGCCCTTATTAAAGGTAAATTGTTCAGGAATTTTAAATTGAAAACAAACAAGTAGTTTAAAAGTTAGCCTTAAAAAACCTGTTTTGACAAGGTAATAATTATCGCCTGTTTCTTAGAGATGGCCAAACCGATTTATGCGCTATTAGTCTCATTCGAAAGATAATATATCCTAATAGATCACTATTGAATGGTTTTGCCTTTCTACTATATAAATATATAGTATAAAGGTATAGAAATCACTTGGAAAACCGGAAATGGAAAGAAGGTCCTGCGGGCCGAATGTCATATACCATTCGACTCAGTTTCGAAAACTGAGCATTTTCTGTGTGTGTGTATGTATGTGTGTGTGTGTGTATGTGTGTGTGTGTATGTGACGCTTTTAATCTCACTCACTTTTCTCGGAGATGGCTGGACCGATTTTAATGTTCTTAGTGTCAAATGAAAGGACTAGGTGTCCCATTGGTCGCTATTGAATTTCATACTGATCGGACTTTTAGTTCAAAAGTTATGTATAAAAATATGAAAAATATGGGACTTCATTATCTCATAGGTCCCTTAACCGATTTGAACAACATTGATTGCATATGAAAGAAGAGCCTTGCAAACCCTTAACTTCCAAATTTCATGACGATTGGGCTTGTAGTTTAAAAGTTACATAAAGAAATGTGAAAAAATAGTATTTAAAACATATTTTTGTAACATATAAGCATTAATTCAATGAAAAACATCACACATTTTATTATTATTTGAAAATTACTACTGAGATCTATCAAACGAAACCGAGTTATTTCAAATCGGACAGTTCATTCAAAAGTTATTTAAACTTTAACACTTAAGCACCGTATATTAAACCGTTAAAACGTGTGAATTCAAAACAAATGTTGATTGTATTCAATGTGTGTGATGTATGTGTGTATGTATGTATGTATGTATGTATGTATGTATGTATGTATGTATGTATGTATGTATGTATGTATGTATGTATGTATGTATGTATGTATGTATGTATGTATGTATGTATGTATGTATGTATGTATGTATGTATGTATGTATGTATGTATGTATGTATGTATGTATGTATGTATGTATGTATGTATGTATGTATGTATGTATGTATGTATGTATGTATGTATGTATGTATGTATGTATGTATGTATGTATGTATGTATGTATGTATGTATGTATGTATGTATGTATGTATGTATGTATGTATGTATGTATGTATGTATGTATGTATGTATGTATGTATGTATGTATGTATGTATGTATGTATGTATGTATGTATGTATGTATATATGTATGTATATATGTATGTATGTATGTATGTATGTATGTATGTGTGTGTATGTGATCCCAAGCAACAATGTGAGTTTGATTGTACTCTTCTGGTGGTTTTCATGACCAATTTTGGTCTTGAATGTCATCATAAGAGTGTAATAAAACTCAAATTGTTACTTGGGATGACAATTTGCAATTTTTAAATTTGCATTGAAATTCAAGAAAAGATGTTTCTCACTTTTCTGAATCAATTGTCTGAAATTTTTGAAGCCTCTTAGTGGAATACGAAATTTGAAATTAAAGAAAAGAAAAAACTTTTACCGACTAAATCTCACTATTTAATATTTATTCGCAACAGATACGTATACGCTTTGAAATAAGACGCTGTTGAAGCCTGCACGTCGTAGGCGAACTACGTATCTGTTGCAAATAAATATTAAATAATGGGATTCAATCGAAAAGCTTTTTCTTTTCTTTGATTTCAGATTTCAATTGTCATTTTGTTCACTTGCTGTTACTCACAATTATACACGAAAAGCAAACAGCGAAGAAAAGCAGTTAATTTAAGCATGAAGGTATAGTGGTGTATAGGATTAAAAATGAGTTGATTTTTCCAAATAAATTTATACAAATTTCAAACAAATTTTGCGCATCAATAGATGCTCTTTTCAATCAATAGATACTAGAGCTTAGAAATGTTATATGAAAAATAGGAAGTAAACGTTGCACGGTAGTAATTTTGTAAGATTTGTTTTCGTTAATGACATTTTAAAGGACAGATGTCTTATGTCATGTATCATGTTTCAACAAATAAATCAAAAATGACAAGCACTGAAAATCATATCGATCATATTTCCCATTCTCAAGCATGTTTAAGGCGCAGCTTTTGCAACCCTCTTGTTTTCCTAACCCTCCAACATTGTAAAAACGATGCGATCAAGCTAATGACTATCTTTTCATGAAAGTACATTCAAAAAAAGCATAAGTTTTGATTTTCATGCAAAAATAATTATCTGAAGGAGCGCCAGCTAAGAAAAAGTCCAATTTCTCTTTTTCATATCTAATGCTCTATTCAGTTATTTTTTCTAATTCAGATATACTGCAAAATTGAAGCCAAGCAAACTAATAGTAAAATTTTGAGATTAATCATTTTGTTGTTGATATTCTTTGTCTTCAAAGGCGAAGTATAATAATAATTTTTCTGAACTCTTGTTTTTCAAAGATGCTAACTTTTGAACACATGGTATTAATTAATTATCAAAAAATCTGTTCTGAACACATATTTCATATTGTCAATTCAAAACAAGTTTCCTATGTGGCTCTGAAGCCCGAAAGTTTAGGCCGACCGATTATAAAACTAAATAAGGTGTTACAAGTATTTACGCACACAAGGAAAGAAAATTTAATTATTCTACGCAATACGTTGTGAATTTTACTGGCAAATAAGGATTTTGAGGAATACGGAACGGATATTTAAAAATATAGTCAAGTTAATTATACATAGATGTTCCTGAGAAATTAAATGATGATTATTGTGACAGTAGAAAGGCTAGGTCACGCCGCTAGGTGGATTAATTCGGGTTTTTTGATTAGACGTTTAATTTGAAAGTTATGAGCAATCGTATACCACACCAAAATTAACAATAATTTATAATGATTTTAACCAAGATAATTTACCTAATTTCAATTATTATGCAATTATGCAAAATTTCATAAGAATTGGTTTTACCGGTTAAAATATATTAACCGTCGAACACTCGCGCCAACTTTTGTAACACAGTTACTCGCGCTCAAAATAGCCCCAAACCAAAGAAAACGTGTGCACTAGAGTTTTGACTGGGAAAACTTGGTTCTAGGTTTATCAAACCTTTGGAAGAGTTTCTTGAAATTGAAAGCTCTATCGTCTGGTGGAATTAAAATTTTTATTAATCCCCCTAAAAGTGAAATAAAAAAATATTTTTCTTCAGTGTCAATATAACACATTGATGTGTTCTACAAAGTTATAGAGCATATTATTACAAGAAATTTTGCTAAAGACAGTAACCTTCTATCTCTGCAGCGAAGATAGAAATATCTTATTTATTGTATATGAATTTGTAAAATCAGTTTTTCTATTTTTGCTCTTTTTGTAATTGTTGTATGACTTTTTCATGTACTACAAAATTGTACAAATAGTAAAAATACACAACTTTGCTGGAAATAGTATACCTGTATGTTTGCTTGTTTAGGAACTGTAGAACTTTGATTATAAAGAATACCCTAATTTTGACTCCGAATTACTCGACTACCAGCAGACGGATACATTTTAAACATTTTACATTTGCTGATAGTTTTGCTGCATACATTTTCCCAACAATTTAAATTATTAATGCATTGAATAATTATAACGTTTTGCTCACAATAAGTTTGTTGAAGAATATACGTTAGTTAAACAACGATTTGTAACTTTATAACAATATGGCGTTGAAAAACCTACACGTGTTGTATAAAATACAACAGCGTGAGTTCATAAAAATTGATGAAAATTATTCAAGAAAACTCTATTGATGTGATTCAAATAGAATGGCATTACAGGAAACTATGCATAGTTCTAAAACCTATAAACTAGACCTTTACTAGACAATGTATATGCTAAAGGATAAGATTTCCTCTTACAACTTACTATTATTTGCACTTACTCAGATTAATAACAACTTACTTATCCTTACTCAGCAATTTCATGAAAAAAGGATCCATCGAAATTTAAAAGTGTTCCTATTTTGTTCAAATTTTGTAAACTTTTTCAATTTTCAAAAATTTTTTGTAAACCAGCACACTACGCAACGATAACCAATAGATGAATTATGTTCCGAAGACGTGTCGATTTCTATCTCAAATAGCAAGTAAGACCGCATAACAAAGGTTCCTTTCACCACTAGGTGGATTAAATCGGGTTTTGATTGGACGTTTAATTCAAAAGTTATGAGCAATCGTATACAACACATTAAATTTTACAATTATTTTCGACGATTTCGTCTTAGGTAATTTATCTAGTTTAAATTAGTTTGGCATCAAATTAGAGGTTTTAATGCTGCAAATATACCTCCCGCTGAGCACGTTTCACGAGCTGAATAAGCGCAGTTTCCCGTTCGGCGAACATTAGAGCTCCTTGCCGCCTATCGCTGTGGTTCTTTTGACGAGTATTATGTATGAACCTGAGTAACCAAGCAGTGAGTTTTACTAAGTCCATGAGAGACGACCGCAGACTGAAAATTTCATTCGGTGGACTCATGTTGGCTACAACCGATATGGCAGTGTTTTCTTCCAGGAAACGGGTATCGAAGTTTGTTAGTGGTACATCATCTGCCATTGTCCATATGCTTTTATCCTGTATAAGCCACGATGGTCCATTTCACCAAAGTTGATTCTCTAGTAATTGTTCTGCAATAGTGCCACGCGATAGGATATCAGCCGGGTTCTCTGTACCCGGAGCATTGTTCCACTTTCCTTCACGTGTTGAGTGTTGGATTTCTGACACCCTGTTTGCTACAAACATTTGCCAGCGTGATGGACTCGATGCTAGCCAGTACCGAACAATTTCAGAGTCTGTCCAAAACCACCTTCGCACTGTTAAATTTAAACTCTTTATGACCTTCTCATGTAGATGAGCAAGTACCAGCGCAGATGACAACACCGACCTAGGGATCGACAGTTTCTTCTTTCGCCTTTTCACGTCCTCTATCGGCGCCACTCTTGATTTTGCAGCAAGCAGGCGCGATGTGACACTACCATCGAAATGTGTACATTGTAAGTAAATACATGCCCCGTAGGCCTTTTCAGAGGCGTCACAGAAACCGTGTAGCTCTATGGAACGACAGTCCTTACCGAACGCTAGCCATCTCGGAACTCTTAAATCTTCTAGGCGATCTAAGCTACGTCGAAACTCGATCCAAAACGACTGCAGGTTTGTAGCGAGTATATCGTCCCAAGTGACTTTCTGTTGCAAGAGAGACTGGACGAAAATTTTCGCTGCGACAATTATAGGGCTAACTAGCCCAAGCAGATCGAACACTCGTGTCAAATCCGAAACCACAACTCGTTTACAAATATCAGATTGGTTCCAGGCAGGAACCTTGAATTTGAAACAGTCCGATCCCGGTTCCCAAATAAGTCCAAGAGTTTTCACTGTCGCACTTGAGTCGTCTAATTCAAAGCAAGTCCGTTCGTCCTTGCAGTCTTCAGGTATACGCTCGAGGACTGCTGGGCAATTCGAGCTCCATTTTCTGACCGCCGCTTAGCAGTCTCTGTATCTCAGCGCACAGCTGCACACCTTCTTCGATGCTGTCTACGCCCGACATCATATCATCAACATAGAAATCTTCCGCTAACACCTTCGGAGCCTTCGGAAACGTTCCACCGTCGAGTTCTGCCAGTCGTTTCAAGCATTTTGTCGCCAAATATGGGGCAGATGCTGTGCCATACGTAACCGTTTTAAGCTCAAATATGCGAATGAACTCGTTAGGATTACTTCTCCAGAAAATACGCTGGAATTGCCAATCACGCTGCTGAACATGGACCTTGCGGTTCATTTTTTCAATGTCCGCGACTATAGCAAATCGATGAAGCCTAAAGCGCATGACGATCGAGAGCAGATCATCTTAAACTGTGGGACCAACCATTAAGGCATCATTGAGGGAAATTCCGCTAGTAGTAGAGCACGACGCATCGAAAACGACCCGCAGTTTTGTTGATGAACTTTCTGGTTTGAGTACACAGTGATGTGGTATATAGTACTGTTGAGCCGTTGATTCCATATCCTCGATGACTTCTCTCATGTGGCCCTAGCGTAAGTATTCTTCGACAAACTGGATATACATTTCTTTAATTTTATCGTTGCCAGCCAGTCGCTTTTCCAGTGCGAGAAAACGTTTGAGTGAAGTATTTTTCGAGTCTCCGAGGCGAGATATAAGGTGATACTTCTTTGGTAATGCTTCGATGAATCTCCCACTAGTGTCTCTGATAGTTGTACGATCGAACCACGACTCGCAGGCTTCTTCTTCTATTGAAAGAGCGCTAGTGGAGCGACACGTCTCTAGCTCCCAAAATCTCGTTATCAAGTTGTCCAAACGGTCACCACACGCACTGGCAACAACTGGTTGACGGCATGTGCAATTCGAAACTCGACCGCAAACAATCCACCCAAAGGCACTGTTTTGCCGAGTAGGACCATTATCTCCTAGCTTAAATTTATCAGCCGAAAGCACGTCGTAGAAGAGTTTTGCCCCAACGATTAAATCTATTGAGCCTGGCTCGAAGAAATGGGGATCTGCAAGTGCTATATCGGCCGGAATTTTGAGATCATTTGTATCTATCCTTGCGAGTGGTAAATTCTGTGTTACTTGTGGTATGACGTAGAATGTTTATTTCTCAGCAAAGCAGGATACACGGGAACGAATACGAGTCACGACAGATTGCTTGCATTTCTTCGTGGTTTATCTAATTCCACTGATAGAAAGCGTTTCCTTGGACCGCTTAAATTTCAGCCGTTAGGAGATGTTTTCTGACATGAAGCACAGCTGAGATCCGCTATCAAGCAGAGCTCTAGCTAGGATAGAGTTCCCAAAACGATCTTCAAGTATCACGAGTGCAGTAGCAAGTAATACCAATCGTGATGCCTTGGTTTCGTTAACAGAGAAAACAATATTGTGGTTTGTGGTTGTGTCTGTGGTGGGTGGCGTCTGAGCATGAGTTCTTGAACTTGGAATTGAAAGTGCGTTTTGTGTATTTTGATTAGGTACCTGCTGATGAGTTTGAGTGTGTGCTTGATTCTGTGGTCGTGAAGTTGTTGGTGTCTGTGTCGTGTGTGGGTTCCCTTGAGTCGGTTGCGGTCGCGTCGGTTGGGAAACAGGAGATATGTTATCAGTCTGATTTGAGCTTAGGTGTAGCATCGTGTGGTGTGTGTTCCTGCATAGCTGCTGAACGACCGTTGTGACCTTTTAGAACCGGATGGATGACAACTCTTTGGCATAACCGATTGCAGAACAATGCAGTGGTTTTTCAAGAACTGAAGCATTTTAGTGTACGTCGGGACCTCTCGAGATCGATGTTCGGTTTCCCAAAGGCGCAACGTTGCGGCATCTAATTTACTTGCCAGGATTTGTGCCAAAATAGTGCCCCAATTCTTGGTTTCCTCTCCAAGTTTGCCTAATATTTGCAAGTGTTTTTCAAACTCGTTGAGCAGGTGATTGAGAGACTCGAACGTTTCCCTTTTCATTTGGTTTACCGAAAGCAGCGCATCAAGGTGCGATTTCACCAAGAGCTTTTTATTCTAGTACCGTCATCCGGGGATACTTGCAACACTTTTGAACTTTGACTTAGTATAACTTTCGAAGTATAGCGTTTAGGACCAAATTTAAGTAGCCAAAACTTGTATAGTGGTGAGTACTTTTGATTTATGAATATGAGAAAAAATATAAACCAAATGAATCTGCAGAATGAACCGAAAATAGGGGTGTTGCAAGTTACCCAGTAAACGGGGTTACTTGCAACACTTTTCTGATTTTGCGTTTCTTATGATTTTATATCTGATTTCAAACCGCGAATTACTATTTGGAGATATTTTGAATGTATTTGTAGTAAAACAAGAGATACTGGAGGCGTTTTTTGTTTCCCATCGCTTATTTAAAGATATTCGGTGAAAATGTAGCATGTCAGCGAACTCCAAATTGCCGTTTCAAGGTACGTGGAATTTTTCACAATTTTAATTTTTCTGGAGATGGTGGTAGACAAAATAACATCGTACAGATGTAAACTTACTTTGTATATACTGTCTATTACGATAATTTTCATTTTTACAAGTGCTGCAAGCCGCGCCATATTGGAAGTAACAACACGAATCGTTTCTACTCCAAGTTCAAAATATTAACAAAGCTCAAAGCTGCTATTTGTTAGCTTATATGATGCACTTATTATGTACAGGAACCAAACAATAAAAAATAATTCCATGTTAATGAACTGACGCAACTTTGCACATCCATTTTTCCTACTCTGAAAGTGAAATTACTTTCCAATCGTATAAAAACAAGCAAAACAATGATGTAATGGAATAAACTTAACTAAACAATAGGTAAACGTCCCTTCTTTAAAATAGCATTGGGTACAAATGGTTATGTTAACAAATGCGTTAGACCTGTCAAAAGCGCGATGCGCCAAAGTGTTGCAAGTAACCCCGGTGTTGCAAGTATCCCCGGATGACGGTACCGCGATTCAAGCTGGCTTCATGGTATCGAATAATTATCCGATGTCAGTTCAATCGATCCAATTTCTTGCAAAGCCTCTTCAGACAAAGATGATCGGAGGTATGTGAATTTGTTAATCTCCGACAAGTGAGCGTTATCAGAGATAAGATTCTTGAATGTATCACGAAATGTGATCCAGTCACGTAAAGTTCCACTGAACGTAGGTAGCTTCAGTTCTGGCAACTTCACCCGCATCATCGATACAGAAGAATGTTGCTGGCTGCTAGACGGTGCAGGACCAGCAGCGGAATTCAACGTTGAGGGGACAATAAATCTTCCAATGATTGCTTTAGCACAAAATATTCACTGATGAATTCTTTCAGAATCTGCGCATTGTCCATGTCTCTTTTGTGCTTATTTGCCGCCATTTTGCGGGCTTGAGCATCCACAGTTTCATCTGGGTCAACGAATTCTTCACTTCCATCCGTATCCTCAATAATCAATTCGATTTGCATACGCACTTCACAAAACAGCTCATACACGTCGTCCAGTTTTTTAATTCGAATTAGCAATGAACTTTTATCGCGAACTTCGTTGTAATTCTGCCGAAACTCTTTCATGGTATCCATGATACTTCGAATCTGGCGTTCTTGCTTTAGTAATTTCCGCAGCTCGTTACTGGTCATTTTGTAAAGAAATCACACTGCACTATTCACAATTCACACCGTTTGACCGACCGAATATACTCGCAAATCGAATAATTGACAGAACCCACGGACAATCAGACCCTTTGCAAAGTGAACCAGCTTAGAGAAATCGATCAACCAACCTCAGATACTCAACTCAGCGGACCAATCTTCTCTTAATAGAAAATATAACGCAGATCATGCAGTTTTAGCAATTTTATTGATTCGGTTTCAAGACACATGCAATTTGACCACTTAATCATGGGAGCATCTGATCGTGCATTCAGAACGCCACCCCAACCAAACCTGTCCTGCTACTTATCTCTCCGTCCGTGTCCGTGTAGAAATTCCCGGGGTGGGACGATCCTGTGTAAATCCAGGCGAATCCGTGGGGTGCTGATCGATGTAGTGCAGCCACGCTGCCACTAAAGCCAGATGCAGCTGATTGTCTCGGGAACAATAGCCACTAGGAATGGCTGATAGCACGCCAAGCGCAATTGTTCATGCACTTTTCACTCGCGGTTTACTGTCCCACCGGTCTCGTTTTTCTAGTGCGGCGTGTGGTATTCACTACATGTAGCAACCAATACTACTTTTGAAATATTGAACCCCGTTCCGAATGCTGGACAGGTTTTTATTTAATTTTCCACTGTGCGTCCCTTTCGTAGCCCTCTTTGTAGGGGTTCTCCCCTAGTAACATTTCTAATCTAACGTTCTAACGGTTTTCTACTAGGGTTCCACCCTAGTTGCCTAAACATTCTATTGGGGTGAATATACATTATTCCCCTACTGCTACCATAATTAAACCCCTATGCTTTTGCGCATGGGTTTAATTTACGGCTTTACATCCCTAAATGGCTTCGTTAACCCCTACTCAAATAGCGCTTAAAAAAGACAGATGTTCAGAATGAAACATCTGCTAGCTTGGTGTGGTTAGAACGACAAAAAAAACCGTTGACTAATAATCTGCTAAAAGAAAGCTACGAAAGGAAATAGAAAAGAATAGTGATATCGTCATATCACATTACTTCCCCCTGAAGAAAAAAAAAAATGTATTTCTTAAATATATTTTTTTTACAATATTTGAATCTTAAATCTAACACTTTTACAATATTTTGTAGCTTACATTCTAACACTTTTACAAATTTTGTGCCTTGCAATCTAACACTTTTACAAATTTTGTACCTTACAATCTAAAATCTTGCCTGACTAAAACTTCTTGATTGTTGTTTGGGTTGGACCGTTTCCAAACTAATATAAGACACTGATAAAGGAGCTGATGCTTGAATTGGAAGAGCGACGATCTCTTTCCCTTTCCCAAATTTATTTTTTAAGCATTTGTAAATCTTAAAACATAAATATATCAATATTATTATGGCAATTGTTAAAACAATAGCCTTCCAAATTGAAAAGGAAAAGGTGCTTTTCTACTTCTACGTTCAAAAGTTGAAGTTTATTAGCATTCATGTTCTTCAAATTTACCATTTCATCAAATAATTCTTCATTATTAAATTTGGTAAAAATGTTATTTTTAGTAGTTTCAGGTATTTTATCATCAAGTATTTTTATTTCCCTAGGCTGATCTTGAAAATCTATCTTTTTAATGTCAAGTTCAATATCAGAATGCTCTTGTGGATAATAATGCAATAAAATTTCATCTGATTTAATTAAACATGGTTTCGTAATTCTCAAACGACCTACCATATTAATTTCAACTCGTTGTACCTTTTTGTCATTGCAAATGACAATTAAATTTGTTTTTGTTGGAACAGCGTAAACCCAAGAATTTGGATCATTTAACTGTATCCATAGTTGGTGTTTCAAATTCAATGGCTGTGAAATGCAAACATCTTTTGAATTGTTCAAAAACGTTCTTACATTACAGTTGTCCGTTAGTGTAAGATTTTGTAAAACATGAAATGAAGGACATACTTTCATACTTTGGATTTCAGTACATTTCATATATTCGGGGTAAGAAATTATCATTCCAACATTTGAATTGAATGGTTTTAAAACAACATCATTGTCAATTGCTGTAACGTATAATTTGTTGTATTTAAATACTGGTACACTGGTACCTTTATAAGCCTCGTATATTAACTTATTTGTAATTGGAATTTTAACATTAATATTAACCGTGCATCCATCAAGATTTGATGAGACTTTAGAAATTGCATAAAACTGCATAATATTTTTCATCGTTAAATCAATTGGAAATTCAAATCCTTTTGGTAACAATTCTTGAATTTTTCCCAAATCTTTTAAAAATTTAGCTGGTTTATATAATTTATAAGACAAAGGTCGATTTTCCGTTGTTAACAGTGACAAAAATATATCGGTTTTCTCTGTCACATCAGTAATAATTAATTCACTTTTAGTAACCAATTGAAATAAATGATCTCTAGCTTTATTTTTTACGTTTTCATCTTGAGCCTTGACATTATACATATTAATTCAGCCATGGTCGATTGAAAATTTCGGCTCCAAACTTAGATATTGTGTGGTTAGCTACCTGAATAATTGAATCAATAGCCACCGTTTGCTTCTTCATTAATTTAGATAACGCTTGAGACGATCGTTATGCACGATAATCTTTTTATTAGTATTTTTTAATAATACTGTACAAGTTTGTGGAGAATTGATAGCAATTACTTCATGTGGACCACAGGGATATAATCCCTGTAATTTCCTACCAGTTCCAGTAGCAATATTTTCTAATAATACTAGATCACCCCACATTGGTAACCAGTCATTTGTCTGTTCATCATATTTTTCCTTTCTTGTATTCTTTGTAGCAAGTAAGTTAGCTCTAGCAGATTTTTGAATAACCTCTAAGTTATATCTCAAATCTTTTAAATATGTGTAATAATTTGAATTTTCCTTGTATGCTGAACAAACTGATACCGGCAACTCGGCTTTGTAACCAAACATTAATTCGTGAGGAGAAAATCCAGTTGACGAATGTTCAGTTGTATTGTAGGTAAATGCAAAACAATGAATATATTCATCCCAATCATCAAGATTGCTGCAAATATATGATCTGATATACTCTTTTAAAGTACGGTGACATCGCTCAAGGGCTCCGTTGCTTTGAGGATGATATGCTGTAGTTTGTATTTGCTTTACGTGCAATAACTTGCAAAGAATTTGAAATAATTTGCTGACAAAGTTAGTTCCTCTATCGGTAACTAATTCTTTAGGTACTCCATACGTACAAATTGCACTTTCTAAAAAGGCTTTACAAGTCATTTCTGCTGTAGCTTCAGGAATGGCTTTGGCAATGAATAATTTCGTTAGATCGTCCTGAATGGTTAAAATGTAGTTATTGCCATTTTTCGTTTCTGGTAATGGACCAACAATGTCTAAAAAATTTTTTTCGAACGGTTTCGTCGAAGTAGAAGTTATTTTTAAAGGTATCCTAGTTTTCCTTTGAATTTTATTTTTTTGACATTCATCGCATCTATTAATAAACTCTTTTATATCGTGTCTCATGTTTTTCCAATAATATCGCTCAGCGATTCGTTTAAAGGTACGTTCCAAACCTTCATGTCCTCCTATCGGACTCTTATGAAACTCAGTGAGAACTGTTTCGATATCCGTGAAACTTAGTTAAAGAATAATTACAAAAACATAATTTGCAATTCTTATCTGAGAAAATGTGTGCTGTTATTGTTTTTAGTTTCCTCCAATTTATTTTATCTCCGGATGACAAAATGAAATAGAAGTTTATTGAAACATTATTAAGTTCTCTTATAGCGTTTTTGGATATAAGTATATTCTTATATAATTCATATAAACAAATTTTGTGATTATAGTGCGTTTTGCTAACTATAAAGTGTTTATTAGAATTTCGAATGAATCCATAATCCTGAATGTTATGAGATTCATATTCCGTCTTGTCAAAATCATACTCGATGTTTTGATCAAGGATTTTTGGAACAATATACACATGAATACTGTTTTTATTACAGTCGGCCTTATCCTGCGTATTGTTGTTTATATTGGGATCCCCTAGTAGTTCAAAGCTTCCATAGTCTCGTGCTATTCCGCTCTTGATTGAACTTTTATCCTTATTTGGATTGTTGGTACCATTAGTGATATTGGCTAAAGTCCTTGCTTGTTGCCTAGTGATCACATTTATTCTTTTTGAGATATTAGCCTTGTGCTGTTTGATCTCATTATGTATTTGAGCAGTGATTTGATCAGCAGAATCACAATTACTCAATTGAATACGACTCAATGCGTCTGCGATGGCATTGCTTTTGCCAGGTGTGACATCACCTTGAAATCATATTCCTCTAATAATATACGCCATCTCATCAACCGATCTGATGCTTCTGAGATGTTAAAGAGATATACCAAGGGTTTATGATCAGAATTAACTATAAATTCTTGTCCATAAACATACGGTTTGAAATGTTTGATTGCCCACACAATGGCAAGCAATTCTCTTTCTACGGTAGAATAACGCCGTTCAGCTGGATTTAACCGTTATGTGTGCAACAAAAAAAAACACCTTTAGCAGGGCGACAAGGGTACCCGGGTACCCAAAATTGATATTGTTAGAACATCAACAATTTTAAACCGATTTTAATTAAATAGGTCTCATTTGATTCGTTAATTTATCTAGTTTTGAATTATGTGGCCATTTGGCCATTAAAAGATTTACGGGGCCCGAAAATCCGGAATTCCGACAGAGTGTCCGCTGTGAGGTAGGGAACCGTTTGTATTGCAGGAAAATCAGTCATGCGGATATAAAAACTCTAAAAATTCATACAATGAACTATTTCATATAATGAGATGAATCAGGTTGGCCATTCCGGAGTAGGTTCCTGTGGGGTCATGGGTGGCCAGTCTAGGATTGGAGGTAAAACCTAGCAATATGGGTATCAAAGTTCTTGGAATTAGTTCGGGAGGTGATATTTTTTACATTTCAATGCATTTTGAATATTTATTTCGAAAACGGTTTCTACAGGGTCACAGATCATACCGCAGGATTCAAGATAATGCTTAGCAGAACTATCCGTTATACATTTGGAACCAGTTCCGGAATTATTATTAAGTACTAAACTGGCCATATCAGTTCAAAACATCTAAAAGATCCGCTAAACCAATCCTAATATTGGATTAGGCACCCAACTGGCCATCGGTAACCCTACAGGAACCTAATTCTGGGATGTCCAAAGCGATCTAAAGTCACCAATTTATATAATAAGATGAAAAAAGGGTCCACAATGTCAAGTTCAAAGCTAATAGCTTTGCTGAAAGCTGATATTCTTTCAAAACAAGCGGCTTCCCACGTTTTACCGGACGTTGCTCCGGAATTACCGATTCCCGGGAACTACATGTCATTTGATGGCCAAATGCTTTGTCTAATCAAAACTAGATAAATGTACGAATCAAATGCCACTGGTTTCATCCAAATCGGTTCAAGATAGCCAAAGTTATAAACATAACAAATCATGGGTACCCGGGTACCCATGTCGCCCTCCTACGTAATAAAAAAATTCAAGTGCCTCTCATTGGTAATCCCCTTTATGGATATGCACCAAAAATACCTCAATTACTTAAGATCAACGAGCTTTACGATGTCGCAAAATTTCAATGTCGTATGTTTTAAATTAAATGAGTTATAACTATTTTAAAACTGAAAAGGTACCCGGGTACCCTGTTGCACACATAACGGTTAAAATCCGACTAGCATAAGCGATAGGTAAATTAACTCCTTCATTTGAAAGAACAGCACCAATTGCAACATTGCTAGCGTCAGTAGTAATTACAAACTTTTTAGCGAAATCAGGATATTGTAGAATAGGAGAGCTTGTCAACAACGATTTCAACTCATTGAAAGATCGTTGACAATTTTGACTCCAAACAAATCGTTCTCTTTTTCGTAATAATTTGTTTATAGGTTCTGCCAAATTCGCTAAATTTGGAATGAATTTGCGATAATAGCTAAGTATTCCTAAAAACATTTTAACTTCCTTTGCATTCTTTGGCGTAGGGAAATTTTGTATTGCGTAAATTTTAGTTTCATCAGGCATTACACCATTAGAAGTTATTTTATGCCCTAAAAATATAGTCTCTTTTCGTAAGAAATTGTATTTACTTGGTTGGAGTTTCAAATTATTCTCCCTGAGACGTTCTAAAATTTCGCACAATTTTGAATTATGTGATTCTAAAGTATCTCCATACACAACAATGTCATCCATATATATAAAACATTTAATGACTTGTAAACCAGTGAAAACTGTGTTCATTAAACGTTGAAAAGTAGCTGGTGCATTTTTTAATCCAAAGGGCATACATAAATATTCGTAATGTCCATATGGTGTAAAAAAAGCTGTTTTGACTGCATCTTGAGGATCCATTTTAATTTGATGAAAACCACTAGCCAAACCTAAATTTGAAAAATATCTAGCTTTTCCTAATTGATCCAATATCTCTGAAATCAATGGTAACGGATATGCATCACTAATTGTTACGTCATTAATTTTTCTAAAATCGATTACCACACGCCATTTTTTATCACCATTCGCACCAGGTTTCTTTGGAACAACAAGTAGTGGAGAATTCCAAGGTGAATCACTTTCTTTAATAAGACCATCTTGTAACATTTTTTTAATTTCCCCATCAACAACTTCCTTATGAACTTTCGGTAACCTATACTGTCTTGTAAAGATAGGTTTGTTACTCGATGTCTTAATCTTGTGTGTTGTTGCATCAGTGCAAGACAACTTATCATCTTCAACGAAAAACAGATCTTGATATTCATCAATAATATCAATGATTGACGATTTTTCTTGAAAATTTAAATTTTCCAAATTTACATCTTTCAAAATTTTGTTCCTTCTTTCCCTACTATTTTCTAAGGACAAAATTGAATAATTAGATGTAGGTTCAAACTCTATAGAATTAAGGTTTATTTCAACTTCTTCATGCGTCCCGTTAAAAATTGGAACGTAAACAAAATTATTACTCGGTTTTACGAGGCAATTGCCCATATATATAGGTTTATTGAAAAATTGTTTTGAGTGACAAATTAATTCTTCATTTGTCGGAATGAATATTTGTTGAAACGATGGTTCTACAATTGATGAAGGGACGGTAGGGAAAGAAATGAAAATTTTTTTTTGGTGAAGGTGGGGAAGAGCGGAAAGGAAGGGGGGGGGGGTATTGGTAGCTATGCTTGACAAGTAGTCATTTTGAGTTCTACCTTTTGTCCAATACTGGAAGGTGCATGAGTCGAACCAAGCTGTAATCTGAGATTACAACCGGATTCGAACCCACAACACCCGCCAGGGCATGTGGTTCGCTGGTACTTGGCGGGTGTTGTGGGTTCGAATCCCGTTGTAATCTCAGATTACAGCTTGGTTCGACTCATGCACCTTCCAGTATTGGACAAAAGGTAGGAGTCAAAATGACTACTTGTCAAGCATAGCTACCAATACCCCCCCCTTCCTTTCCGCTCTTCCCCACCTTCACCAAAAAAAAAAAATTTCATTTCTTTCCCTACCGTCTCTTCATCAATTGTAGAACCATCGTTTCAAAAAATATTAATATATATGTATGACCGCATTTCAAGGTCAAGACTAAAAACTTGAGATTAGTCTATGAATATTTGTGCCACGACTTCCATACGAGGTGGTATTTTAATAATATTTTTAGCTTTCATTGTGTCAATACAAGGATTACTAGGTTGTTTAAAAATTTTAAAACATCTATCCCTATAATCAATAATACATGGATAGTCCCTAAAAAAATCACTTCCTAAAATTCCATCACAAGGAATTGGAAAATCATTATTAACTACCCGAAAATTAAAATTTCTTTGAAAATTTTCAAATAAAAATGTTATTTCTGATGAACCAATTGTCAACACAGCATCAGAAGTGTGGGAGATAAAAATAATAATAACAATGATGAATAAACATCATGAACATAAAATAATAATAAAGCGATTCACTTCGGTCTGCTCTGACAACACTGTCAATGCAACGTATTAGAGTCCAACATGGCAACGGCGCGTCAGCTGCCGAGCGATGTTATATAAACGGACGTCATCCATATGAATGCTCATTCTTGTGACGAACTTTGGAGGAGCAGCATCTAACTGGACTGGACTGGACCATGGAGCAGCAGCAGGCAGCGAAGGCAGTGGCTCTTTCAGGCAGAAAGACACTGCCACAGCCGAAGGTGGTGAAACCACAACCGGCGGAGCAATACTCTGCTGTACGGACTTTCTGCTGAATGCACTTTCCGACCGAAAGGCACTGCAGCAGTCAAAGACGAGCGCAAGGCTGTGCGTAAACTGATTTCTGTTCACTACAATGGCGTAGCATGAAGCTCCCTCGTGATAAGATATTCAGTTGATTCAGTATAACGCTAGCCGGCCGAAAGACGGTACTGCACTTGTGGTTTTACCAGAGGAATTAGAATAGAAACTGATCGACGGAAGGGCGGTTAGTGAATTTTTGGCGATATAGTATAATAATCCATGCATTAACCGGCGGAAGGACGGTTTAATGGCGGAGAGTTTTTTTTAACTATCCGACGGAAGGGCGGTTAGTATTTTTGAATAAAATGATAAGAATCCATGCATTAACCGGCGGAAGGACGGTGTAATGATGGAGAATATTTTCAACTATCCGACGGAAGGGCGGTTAGTGGAGTCTGCATTATCCGACGGAAGGGCGGTGTAATGATCGAATACATTTCTTAACTATCCGACGGAAGGGCGGTTAGTATTTTTTGAATAAAATGATAAGAATCCATGCATTAACCGGCGGAAGGACGGTGTAATGGTGGAGAATATTTTCAACTATCCGACGGAAGGGCGGTTAGTGGATTTTGCATTATCCGACGGAAGGGCGGTGTAATGATCGAATACATTTCTTAACTATCCGACGGAAGGGCGGTTAGTATTTTTTGAATAAAATGATAAGAATCCATGCATTAACCGGCGGAAGGACGGTGTAATGATGGAGAATATTTTCAACTATCCGACGGAAGGGCGGTTAGTGGAGTCTGCATTATCCGACGGAAGGGCGGTGTAATGATCGAATACATTTCTTAACTATCCGACGGAAGGGCGGTTAGTATTTTTTGAATAAAATGATAAGAATCCATGCATTAACCGGCGGAAGGACGGTGTAATGGTGGAGAATATTTTCAACAATCCGACGGAAGGGCGGTTAGTGGATTTTGCATTATCCGACGGAAGGGCGGTGTAATGATCAAATACATTTCTTAACTATCCGACGGAAGGGCGGTTAGTATTTTTTGAATAAAATGATAAGAATCCATGCATTAACCGGCGGTGTAATGATCGAATACTTTCCTTAGCTATCCGACGGAAGGGCGGTTAGTATTTTTTGAATAAAATGATAAGAATCCATGCATTAACCGGCGGAAGGACGGTGTAATGATGGAGAATATTTTCAACTATCCGACGGAAGGGCGGTTAGTGGAGTCTGCATTATCCGACGGAAGGGCGGTGTAATGATCGAATACATTTCTTAACTATCCGACGGAAGGGCGGTTAGTATTTTTTGAATAAAATGATAAGAATCCATGCATTAACCGGCGGAAGGACGGTGTAATGATGGAGAATATTTTCAACTATCCGACGGAAGGGCGGTTAGTGGAGTCTGCATTATCCGACGGAAGGGCGGTGTAATGATCGAATACATTTCTTAACTATCCGACGGAAGGGCGGTTAGTATTTTTTGAATAAAATGATAAGAATCCATGCATTAACCGGCGGAAGGACGGTGTAATGGTGGAGAATATTTTCAACTATCCGACGGAAGGGCGGTTAGTGGATTTTGCATTATCCGACGGAAGGGCGGTGTAATGATCAAATACATTTCTTAACTATCCGACGGAAGGGCGGTTAGTATTTTTTGAATAAAATGATAAGAATCCATGCATTAACCGGCGGTGTAATGATCGAATACTTTCCTTAGCTATCCGACGGAAGGGAGGTTAGTATTTTTTGAATAAAATGATAAGAATCCATGCATTAACCGGCAGAAGGACGGTGTAATGGTGGAGTATATTTTCAACTATCCGACGGAAGTGCGGTTAGTGGATTTTGAATTATACGACGAACACGCAATACGCGATATTTGCCTCATTTTAGGGAAGAGCTGATGCCTGTATTTCAAGCACCAACACACACATAAATGGAAAGGTCTATGGTAGAGTATTTTTTTAACTATCCTACGGAAGGGCGGTTAGTGGATCTTCTTAAAAGATATAGAGATGACTGATTTCGCAGTAACCGACGGAAGGACGGTGTAATGATCGAATACAGTTTCTCAACTATCCGACGGAGGACGGTTAGTAACATTGTAAATAACAGCTTACCCGACGGAAGGACGGAGTAATAGTGAAATTTATCTTGATAACTATTTGACGGAAGGGCGGTAGGTTAAGTTTTCTAAATGTACGGGCTTTTTTATACGACGAAAGGACCGTTAGTAGATTTTCTTGAGACTACCCATGCATTAACCGGTGGAAGGAAGGTGTAATGATGGTATTAATAGTTGAAACTATCAACCGACGGAAGGGCGAATCGGTAAAATCTTCTCGAAGGAAGGGCGATGAACAATATATAAGAAATCGGCGGAAGGGCGGCCTATTGTAATTAAAACATTTCTTTTATATTATGCTAAAGATTAACTGACGAAAGGGCAGTCTAATTTACAAGTTTAGTATAGTTTGGCAGCTTATAAATTGAAGATTAGTTGCAGATTTCCAGCTAAACAACATTGAATATTGTTCCTCTTTTGTTGCGAAACCGACTTCAAAATCAGAATTGAAGCTGTAAAAAAGCATTAGAAAAATAACACTTTTCGACATTGATCCATTGATACACAATTTTCGTTAAGAGTAGTGAAGTCGGAGAATGTGGGAGATAAAAATAATAATAACAATGATGAATAAACATCATGAACATAAAATAATAATAAAGCGATTCACTTCGGTCTGCTCTGACAACACTGTCAATGCAACGTATTAGAGTCCAACATGGCAACGGCGCGTCAGCTGCCGAGCGATGTTATATAAACGGACGTCATCCATATGAATGCTCATTCTTGTGACGAACTTTGGAGGAGCAGCATCTAACTGGACTGGACTGGACCATGGAGCAGCAGCAGGCAGCGAAGGCAGTGGCTCTTTCAGGCAGAAAGACACTGCCACAGCCGAAGGTGGTGGAACCACAACCGGCGGAGCAATACTCTGCTGTACGGACTTTCTGCTGAATGCACTTTCCGACCGAAAGGCACTGCAGCAGTCAAAGACGAGCGCAAGGCTGTGCGTAAACTGATTTCTGTTCACTACAAGAAGTAACACCAGAAACTTCAACTATATTTCTTCTATCTATTTTACAGACATTGAATTTTTTAATGATACTGATTTCAGCACCGGAATCTAACAAAAATAATAAAGGCAATGAATTTAAATTAATTTGGATTAAAATCAAAGCCCTATTTGTATAACTTCTTTCTTCAAAAGGAATTATTATATTCTTAGTACATTTAAAAGATTTAAATCTTGAATGTCTGGTGCCATTTTCTTCGGGCCCTCCAAGTTTTTTAACTCCAAAATATTAACTTGATAGTTTTGTTTGTGGCGACAGTTTCTCTCAATATGCCCTATCATGCCACAAAAATTGCAAATAGGTCTAGTTTGAACATTACCTACTGGTTCAGTTTTAATTACAGGCTTCTTCTTTTTCTTCAGCAGCATAGAGCCGGGGTGGCTCGTGCTGTTTCAAGCACTCGTCTCCATTCAACTCGGTCTTGGGCCACTCGTCGCCAATTTCCTAGTCGTCTCAGAAGTCGCAAATCGCTTTCGACCTGGTCGAGCCATCGTGCACGTTGGGCCCCCCCTGTTCCTGGTGCCGGTGGGGTTGTTGAAGAGGACCGTTTTCGTCGCACTGTCGTCCGGCATCCTTACGACGTGTCCGGCCCACCGTAGCCTGCTAACTTTCGCTAGATGTACGATGGGAGTCTCCCCAAGCAGTGCCTGTAGCTCGTGATTCATACGCCTCCGCCACTCTCCGCTTTCAGTTTGTACTCCGCCAAATATCGTCCGCAGCACTTTCCGCTCAAACACGGCAAGGGCGCGTATGTCCTCCGTAAGCAGCGTCACGGCTTCAAGTCCATAAAGAACTACCGGTCTAATAATGGTTTTGTACATTGTTAGCTTCGTGCGGCGGCGTATGCTTCCTGATCGCAGCGTTTTACGAAGGGCAAAGTAGGCCCGATTTCCCGCTTGGATGCGCCGCTGGATCTCCTTACTAGTGTTGTTGTCCGCGGTCACCAGCGATCCCAAATACACGAACTCTTCTACCACTTCTAGTTCGTCGCCGTCAACGGTTACCGTCCGTGGGAGGCGCGCATTTGTTTCCTTTGAGCCTCTTCCTTTCATGTATTTGGTCTTCGACGCATTTATTTTTAGCCCAATATTCCTAGACTCCGCTTTCAGTCTGGCGTAGATTGCCTCCGCCGTCGCAAAGCTCCTGGCAATGATATCGAAGTCATCTGCAAAGCCTAGAAGTTGGCTACCCTCGGTAAAAATCGTGCCTCTCGTTTCAATGCCCGCTCGTCGGATCACCCCCTCAAGAGCGATGTTGAACAGCATGCAGGATAGACCGTCACCTTGTCTCAACCCTCGTCGCGTCTCGAAGGGACTCGAGAGTGTCCCAGAGATGCGTACGAAACACATCACTCGATCCAATGTAGCTCTGATCAGTCGCGTCAGTTTCTCCGGAAAACCGTATTCGTGCATTATCTGCCATAGCTTGTCTCGATCGACTGTATCGTATGCTGCTTTGAAATCGATAAAGATGTGATGCGTGGGCACGTTGTACTCCCGACATTTCTGCAAGATCTGTCGGATAGTAAACATTTGGTCCGTAGTTGCGCGAGCCCCCATGAAACCCGCCTGATAATTCCCTACGAAACCTTGTGCTATCGGTGACAGCCGGCGTAACAGGATCTGGGAGAGTACCTTGTAGGCGGCGTTTACCAGCGTAATACCACGATAGTTGCAGCAGTCTAGCGGATCACCCTTTTTGTAGATGGGACAAACCACTCCTTCCATCCATTCCTCCGGTAGCTTTTCCTCCTCCCAAATCCTCGAAATAACCCAGTGTAGAGCCTTTGCTAGCGTTTCCCCGTCATGTTTATAAAGCTCTGCCGGTAGGCGGTCCTTCCCAGCGGCTTTATTGGTCTTCAGCAACCTGATTTCTCGTTTGACTTCTTGGAGATCAGGTGCTAGGACATCACTATCTTCCATGGGCGCTCCTAGGTTAATTTCCGTTCCGCCTCCTTCTGCGACTTCGCCATTGAGGTGTTCATCGAAGAACTGCTTCCACCTGTCGACCACCTCGCGCTCGTTTGTAATTAGATTCCCTCCCTCGTCCCTACACATGTCAGGTTTCGGTGTGTAGCCCTTCCGAGTTTGGTTCACCTTCTCATAAAACTTGCGCGTGTCATTAGCTCGGAATAGTTGTTCTAATTCTTCACGATCTCTGTCCTCCTTTTGGCGCTTTTTTCTCCTCAGGATCGTGGTCAACTGGTTCCTAGCTCGTCGGTACTTGGCCAGGTTCTCTCTAGTGGCAATACTTAGATAATTTTTCCAAGCGTTTTTTTTCTCCTCCACCGCTTGTTGGCATTCCCCATCAAACCAATCATTTTGTGTACTCCGAGGCTCAATACCTAGTGCCGCGGTAGCGGCCTCTCCGATGGCCGAGCGTATTCTGCCCCAACCGTCTTCGAGGTTTGAAGCACCTAACTCCTCGGAAGAAGGCAGTGCCTCATTCAGTACTCGCGCGTAGTTCTCGGCAGCTTGTGGGTTATCTAGCTGCCTGATGTTCAGCCGAGGAGGGCGGCTTTGACGTGTCCGGTCTACGGTGGACAGCTTTGAGCGCACATGTACTGCTACTAGGTAATGGTCAGAAACAATATCCGCACCCCGACGGGAGCGTACGTTCGTGATGTTAGAGAAGAACCGGCCCTCTATGAGAACGTGGTCAATTTGGTTCATTGTACGTTGATCAGGTGATCTCCAGGTGGCTTTGTGGATATCCTTGCGCGGGAAAAAGGTACTTCGGATCACCAGGCCTCGGGAAGCTGCGAAGTTTATACATCGTTGGCCGTTATCGTTTGTGTTGGTGTGCAGGCTATGGGGTCCTACCACCGGTCTATACATTTCTTCCCTACCGACCTGGGCGTTCATATCCCCGATGACGATCTTGATGTCCCGTGACGAGCAGCTGTCGTACGTAGCCTCCAGCCTCGTGTGGAACGCTTCTTTCTCATCGTCGGGTCTACCTTCGTGCGGGCAGTGCACGTGAATGATGCTATAATTGAAGAAACGGCCCTTTATCCTCAATACACACATTCTCTCGTTGATCGCCTTCCAATCTATCACGCGATCCTGCATTCCGCCCAGCACTACAAAGCCCGTTCCCAGTTCGTTGGTAGCGCCACCGCTCTGGTAAAACTGGGCCTTTCCGCCACGGATCTTCCATACCTTCTCTCCTTTGCGACAGATTTCCTGCAGAGCTACGATGCCGAGTTTGCGGGGTTCCAGCTGTTCAATCAGCACCCGCTCGCAACCTGCGAAATTTAGCGATCTGCAGTTCCAAGTCCCGAGTCTCCATTCGTCGTCCTTATTTCGTCGCCTAGGTCGATGCCGAATATTCCGCTCCGAATATGCTTGAATGTTGTTAGTTAAGTTTAGTTTAGGTGTGTAGCCGTACTGGAGCAACACTACCGAGTCTCGCGATGGGGCTGCCATCTCATAGTGCCGAGACGCACTATACCTCCTTCCCGGTTAGTATACGACCTTAGTTTCCACCGGGGTTGGTTACCCGATCTCCGCTAAGGTTGCTCGTATTCCGGCTGGTACCACGAGGAGGTCGGGATCGGAGTTGCTGGATAAGAGGCTAACGACCACTATGGGGTCTATATTCCGCATTATCTAGCCGTTTACCAAGCCATTACAGGCTTATGTTGGCTATATTTGTTATACCTGTTATCATTATTAGATGGTTTGGGCCTACCAAAATGTTGCCCCCGGCTAGGTCCAGCTTGATTCTGACCATTGCCTACATTATTTAAATTACATCTATTTTTATAACTAGATTCAAGCACTACGGCATAGTCCGCGGCTTTCTCTAGTTCAGTAAAATTATTTGATTTCACTATATTTCTGACATCGGGTATCTTGATGCCATTAATAAAGTATTCGAGGATTAATTTTGAATGAATATAATCCACTGGCTCAATATCTTTAACTGCTAAGGAAGATTTTTTCAAAAGCTCTTCCGAAATTAATAGCATTTTTTCGTATAAAAAGACCGCTCTATCGCCATACGACTTCGCGTCTTCGTAATCCTTCTGTTTCAAATTTGTCACTTTCACTTGTGTGAACAACACACTTAAAGGGGTATCATCCCTATATTTTTTAAATAGAACAGTTTCTATATCTCGAAAAGTTGTACAATTTCGGCACAGAGTAAATGCCCCATTATTCAACTTTTGCTTAATTACTTTTACTAGACCGCTGTGATCAGCCCCGTCCTGGAATTCATTATAAAAGTCGGTGCATATTGCAACGAACTGCGCAAAATTTTTTTTTCCTGAAAACTTGGGAATCGCATCCCTAGCTTTCTTTGAATCGAAATTTGCCATATTAATTTGGCTTGGGGAGGGAGATTCGTCTGGTGATAAAAATTCTTCTTCTTCTTCTTCTTCTTCGCTATCAGCTTCTACTTCTACGTTTCGACTTCTTAAAGTCAAGAAACGCGGCATTAACAACAATTAGGGATAGGGGAAAAAAACCTAACCTTTATAAAAGTTACCTTGCCAAAAAAATTACAGTTTTGTTTACACACAGTTGTACAACTAAATTATTTTAATCTTACTTGGATTGATAGCTTCGTCTATGCGACCGTCCTTCCTTCTCCAGCTGGTTGATGATATTTTCGATCAAAAAGTTGGAAACCTCTCGTCCAACCGTCCAACGGAAATCTCTCGTCCACTCGTCCAACGGAAACCACTCGTCTACTCGTCCAACGGAAACCACTCGTCTAATCATCCAACGGAAACCACTCGTCTACTCGTACAACGGAAACCACTCGTCTACTAGTAAAAACCACCACACTGAATCTGCTCGTCTTCCGCTCGGTTTGGCACTTCTGGTGCTGGCTGGTCTTTATTCACTATACTGCACTTGTAGTTTTTTCTTCAATGTTCTCAGCACCACGCTCACTTGTTACTTCTTAGTTACTTGATAATGTGAACGATTTATCTTCTGGTGCTGCTGGGTTAGTCTTTGAACACGGGTTTTCTCAGGGTTATTTATATAGTCCCTTTTCACGAGAAAAACTGGATTGGGCTTTGAGCACGGGTTTTATTTTTTAGTCCCTTTGCACGAATCGAGAAAAACTGGATTGGGCTTTGAACACGGGTTTTATTTTTTAGTCCCTTTGCACGAATCGAGAAAAACTTGTCACTTCGTTTCTACTGTTTTCTACAAGCAAAAAAAAACAAAAATTGTGTCTACTCGAGAACTATTGCACGAGATGACTTCTTGAAGAGAAGAAAAATTACCGCTGCCACCAAATTGTGGCGTGTGGTATTCACTACATGTAGCAACCAAGACTACTTTTGAAATATTGAACCCCGTTCCGAATGCTGGACAGGTTTTTATTTAATTTTCCACTGTGCGTCCCTTTCGTAGCCCTCTTTGTAGGGGTTCTCCCCTAGTAACATTTCTAATCTAACGTTCTAACTGTTTTCTACTAGGGTTCCACCCTAGTTGCCTAAACATTCTATTGGGGTGAATATACATTATTCCCCTACTGCTACTATAATTAAACCCCTTTTTTGCGCATGGGTTTCATTTATGGCTTTACATCCCTAAATGGAAACAGCGCGTGCGCTTCGTTAACCCCTACTCAAATAGCGCTTAAAAAAAAGACAGATGTTCAGAATGAAACATCTGCTAGCTTGGTGTGGTTAGAACGACAAAAAAAACCATTGACTAATAATCTGCTAAAAGAAAGCTACGAAAGGAAATAGAAAAGAATAGTGATATCGTCATATCACACTAGAGATCCGGCTCGAAGGACCAATGTACTTCTTCTTCGACCTGCAGTCTCGGGCACAGTAAAAACCGCGGAGCTTTAAATGATGACACTTTATTGCGATACGTAAAAAGACGTGACTGGATTCGTCGAACGATTTATTGGAACTAACTATATGATATAATGTGATCTCGATCTTAATCGAACACGAAGAACACGAATTGGATTTTCTCTCGCAAACGATCTATTACTACACTACTGATACTACTACTGACTACTACTGACGACAAAAAGGAGTTCCATGACTCTCACCGTTATCAATGCAATTGATTGCTGTGGTTCTAATATTAGATTTACAAATAATTACGTGAAAATATTGAACGGGCTTCTTTTACAAAACGTCTATAATATCCGTATAGTCTGAAAAATCATAAATATTTTTTAAAAAAAATCGGTTTTGGATATTTTGAATGCATTTGATTCTATTCATGTTTGGTTTGAGAACTTTCTGGAACGATAAATCCTAGAAATTCGACTTCACTTTTCAAAAATTCTGATTTATCAGGCTAAATTTTGAATTTTCGCAGATAATTTTTAAAATTTCCAACTGTTCATGGAAAGCTTTTGCAAAAATAATGAAATCATCAATGTGAGCATGACAATATTTTTCAATTTGTTCTCGTAGTATATCACCCATTACTCTTTGAAAAATAGAGGGTTTAATAAACGACTGTCGTATTTGCCATTGTTGACGGAGAATGCCATTTTTTCTATATTTTATTGTGACATTGGGGTCTGGTGAAATCCAGATGTTAGGGCTAACGTTGTGAAATAGTCATTGTTAGCTAAAACAGTTGAGGTATCAGGGATAGGATATTTATCGCTGATAGTCTTTGGATTGACTTCTTGGTAGTTTATAACTAGTCAATACCTCTTTTTATTTGATTGATCCAGTCGGGATGGTCTTATTATGCTGTCATTTAGTAGTTTTTCGATCTGTTTATTAACTGTCTTAAGTCAGAAGTTGAGTGATGGAGGATATGAATTATATGGCAAGGGAAATGTTTGAACCATGACGAATTAAAAATGTCTGTGTTTTGTAGGGTCTTGAAAAAGGATATATATTATTTAAAACGTTGATAGAAGAGAAAAACACTATTGTTCGGTTATTTTTTGTGACTGTAAAGCCGAAAGAAACTCCATACAATCATATTCTTCAACTATCCTGTAACGCTTCTCATATTCTGTTAAACTGTTTGCAATTTAAACAATCTTAAAAAATAGTTTGAAGATGTTTGATGTATTTGTATTGCATTTATTACTAGTTCAGTTTATAAAGTCGTACAATTTGTCGTCAAAGCAAAACTTCGATTCAATATTAGGACCTAGTTCAGCGCCTCTATAGTTCAAAGGTGCAAGTACCAGCGAACCACATGCCCTGGCGAGTGTTGTGGGTTCGAATCCGGTTATAATCTCAGATTACAGCTTGGTTCGACTCACGCACCTTCCAGCATTGGACAAAAGGTTGGAGTCAAAATGACTACTTGTCAAGCATAGCTACCAATACCCCCCCCCCCCCTTCCTTTCCGCTCTTCCCCTCCTTCACCAAAAAATTTTCATTTCTTTCCTCTACCGTCCCTTCATCAATTGTAGTACCATCGTTTCAAAAAATATTAACTCTTAACCTAACCTAGCCTAGCTGCCACATCCACGCGGTTGTTCCTATCTCCCACGCTGCATCGATCGGTGCACTGGAATAGTGGAAAGCGGAGAGAGTGATATTCTACTTTTCCCACACTGCGCTGGGGATCTTGCCAGATGTGCGTGCCGGGTGTTTTACGACAGAAGTGGAAAACAACATTAAGAATTTCCACTCCTTGATGGTTTCGCTTCTATGCGGGAGGGATATTTGTTTCCTGTGTTGGCAATTTACAATTATTTAAAAGCCTTTTCAGCTGTCAAGTTGTACTCGTCAGATTGTTCAGGTAGATTAGAACATTTCTGAAAGCTATCAGGGGTAGAATTTCCCAGCTGGTCAAGGTTTTTTTCGGGTGGGAAATTTCTTTGGCTGCCCTGGGTGGGAATATCCTTATAAATTCAATGCTTGGTAAGCAGTTTGAGTTATGCTTTGCTTGCTTGCTGCTTTGCTTTCCCGTCGTTAAGGGAATGGCTTCGTCTGGATCGCTTAGGTCAGCAACGGATTACACTGGATGTTAGTAAATATTAACAATATAGTTCACTCTTCTACAATCCTGAAGACACGACTACTAGCGTCATAGCGGCATAAAAGGTTACCAATATACACCGTAAATCCGACACGTCTATCGAAAACACTTAAATTTTCAGTATAGGGCTTGCTAATTTGCGGTTGTGTTGGTAGTTTGTTTTCCTCCAGTTTGAAAAACGTCATGGAAAAACCAACAGCAGCAGCAACAAATCGCGTGTACGTATACGCGGCATAGTGTGCGTACAGTAGCTGTCAGCAATCTCAATACAATTTAGCCAATTCTAAATAGATTTAACAAAAGAGCGAAAGCCGCAAACACAGTCTAACAGACGTAACACTGAAGCCTCATTCTATCGTCAATAAAAACGATAATTTCAAATTTTCGCTTAAGCCAAGACTCAAACAACAGTCGCTGTGCGAGAACGCCGCTCGCCTGCGCTGGCGCTGATATAAAGTATTATACAAGTAAATTTATAGCATTGCTAAATTTATAGCAACCTACTCTGCGTAGCGCGAAGACTGTACCAGGTGATGCTAGTGTTTTTTCCAAGTTTTAGGGGTGGCAATGAAACGATGTTTTGTTAGAAAATTTGTTCGATGTGTTACGTCTGTTAGTCTGTGCCGCAAATGTCAGCACAACGTGAGAGGGATCAGCATAAGAAAATCCGCTCTTGCTCGATTTTTTAGTGCTTGCGACATTCGCCGTTTTGTTAGTTTTTAGTTTGCATGTATTTATATAATTTTTAAGTCTGATAACGAGCAAAGCCTACAAATCAAAGAATTATTCAACTAGGGTATGTTGCTGCTTCGTCGTAATTGCATATTCCCGTCCTATCCAACACAAGTTAATAAAAATATCAGCGATTTTTATGACACACAACGCAAAATTAGTTAGTTCCTAATATTTTAGTTTGTTGCCTCTCATACGCGATCAATCAAAGTGAGTTGAGATCTATTTAGGCTGGTAAACGGCTGAATAATGCGTACTGTCGGTGCCTTGTGCACTTGCAGGCATAAAATAGACCCTACAGTGGTCCATAGCCTCTTATTCAGCAACTCCTATTCCTACCTTCTCGTGGTACCAGCCGGGATACGAGCAACTTTGGTGGAGATCGGGTAACCAACCCCGGTGGAAGCCAAGGTCGTATGCTGACAGGAAAGGAGGGCTCTTTTGCGCTTCGTTGGCCCTCCGGCGAAACAGGGGGTTGGTGTAGCAGGCTTTGCAAGCCGTCACCACGAAAAATACTAAAGCACAGAACGAAGAACAAATATATTCTTACTGCAACAATCGGAATAGACCCACGCGACGAAAAAGGACTATGGATTGGAAACTCGGGACGTGGAACTGCCGATCTCTCAACTTCCAAGGGAGCACTCGAGTGCTCTCCGACGTATTGAAGAGCCGCAAGTTCGACGTCGTAGCGCTGCAGGAGGTGTGCTGGAAGAGCTTAACGGTACGTACGTTCAGAGATGGACATACCATCTACCAGAGCTGCGGCAACACACACGAGCTGGGTACAGCTTTCATAGTGATGGGCGAGATGCGGAAACAGATGATTGGGTGGTGGCCGATCAATCCTCGACTGTGCAGGTTGAGAATAAAGGGCCGATTCTTCAACATAAGCATCATCAACGTGCACAGCCCTCACCTTAGAAGTACCGATGACGACAAGGATGAATTCTACGCGCAGTTGGAGAGTGAATACGACCGCTGCCCAAAACATGATTTCAAGATCGTAATCGGGAATTTCAATGCTTCATTCCCAGGAGAAGTTTACAAACCGGTGATTGGAAGGTTCAGTGCACACCAGCGAACCAATGAAATGGGCCTAAGACTTATCGACTTTGCCGCCTTCAAAAATATGGCCGTACGTAGTACCTTTTTCCAGCACAGAATCCACCATAAGTACACCAGGAGGTCACCAAATCAGACAGAATCACAGATCGACCACGTTTTGATCGACAGTCGGCATTTCTCAGACATTATCGACGTCAGATCCTATCGAAGCGCTAACGTTGACTCGGACCACTACCTAGTGATGGTTAAGATGCGCCCAAGACTCTCCGTTGTGAACAACATTCGGTACCGACGCCAGTTAGATCTCGCGCGGCTGAAGCAGCCAGACGTCGCCGCAAACTACGCACATTCACTCGAAGCTGCGCTGCCGGAAGAGGACGAGCTGGACGATGCCCCTCTCGAGGACTGTTGGAACACTATCAAAACAGCCATCAGCAGTGTAGCGGAGAGCTCCATCGGGCATGTGGCCCGGAATTAGCGGAACGATTGGTTTAACGATGAATGTAGAAGGGTGATGGATGAGGAGAACGCTGCGCGGGCGGCCAAGATGCGCAGTGCCACACGTCAGAACGTGGAAACAACGGGCGTGTAATGTTTCCGTCGTATTCTACCGCCCTACTATTCTGGCAGTAGAATACGACGGAAACATTACACGCCCTCTCCGTCAGAAAATGAGAAAGTTTGGAATTGATCTAGTCTACACGAGCCGAAACAACCAGCTCAAAAATAAGTTGGGATCAACTAAGGACCCGATTGAAGAACAAAGAAAATCCGGGGCCCTACTATTCTGGCAGTAGAATACGACGGAAACATTACACGCCCTCTCCGTCATAAAATGAGAAAGTTTGGAATTGATCTAGTCTACACGAGCCGAAACAACCAGCTCAAAAATAAGTTGGGATCAACTAAGGACCCGATTGAAGAACAAAGAAAATCCGGGGTGTATGAAATCAGTTGCCCACAATGCGAGAAGGTGTACATCGGTCAGACTAGAAGAAATCTGGAAACACGAACAAAAGAACACTTGGCAGAGGTAACAAAAGCATCAAGAGATGCCGAGAAAGGTCTGACACATCACTTTAGATCTAAAGTGGCTGAGCACGTCTTCAACGACAACCATCCGCTGACCATTGACAACGCAAAAGTAATTAACAACTGTTCTACGTGGAAGATGGATATAGCGGAGAGTTTAGAGATTTACAAGAGGTGCTCCTCCACTTTACTAAATAAAGACCCTGGAAACGGTTACTCCTGGCTTTTCAAATATGTGCCAAAACACAGACATACAGGAACACACACAGACGTAACAACTTCTGGTTAAAAAACTTCACTCTCTCTCCTTCCTCGGATCCCGATTTCACATTTTTCGCATAATCCCATTAGACCCTTTCAGGTTTTTCCTTCATTTAACTAATATTTCTTTAGATTTCAGACTCCTGCAATAGAATTAGTTCACCAATAGAATATAGCTAACAATATTATCAGTTTACCTACACCAACGGTGTATACCTACACAGGTAGTTTTAAGCAAACATTGTATCGCTTTACACAGGTAGTCTTAAGCAATCAGGGTATCGTTTGACACAAGTAGTCTTAAGCAAACAATGTATCGCTTTACCTACCCGCTTTACCTATCGCCTTTTGTATACCAGCATCAAGGAACCTTAAGCTCCTATAAAAACTGTAAAATTACTTTGGCTAATTTAGTTCGAAAACAGACACTGAGGAAGCCTGCAAGTCGTAGGCGAAATACGTATCTGTCGTGAATAAAATACACATAGTAGAATTAAATTGGATAAGTTTTCTTATTTTTTATTTTTAGGTTTCGTATTCTACTAAGACGCTCCAAAAACTTCAGTATTCTGACGGACGATCGTGAGGTGACCGATAGGTGGAAGCAGCACTTCGACGAACGCCTGAATGGCGCCCAGGCGGAAAACCATGGCGGCGGGGAAAGTGATTCCGACGGTGCAGCAAACGGGGAAGAGGTGCCAGCCCCAACGATAGGCGAAGTTAAGGAGGCCATCATGCAGCTAAAGAACAACAAGTCAGCTGGAAAATATGGCATCGGAGCGGAGCTTATTAAAATGGGACCAGCAAAGCTGGCCGTTTGTCTGCACCGACTAATTGTTAGAATTTGGGATACGGAACAGCTATCGAAGGAGTGGAAAGATGGGGTTATCTGCCCGATCTACAAAAAGGGCGACAAGTTGGACTGTGAGAACTATCGAGCGATCACCGTTCTCAATGCCGCTTATAAAGTGCTGTCCCAAATCATTTTCCGCCGTCTATCACCAATTGCGAATAGATTTGTGGCAACTTATCAAGCCAGCTTCGTCGAAGGTCGGTCTACAACGGATCAAATATTTACACTGCGGCAAATCCTCCAAAAGGGCCGTGAATACACGGTTCCCACGCATCATTTATTCGTTGACTTCAAAGCCGCATATGATACCATCGACCGGAAAGAGCTGTGGAAAATCATGGACGAGAACAGCTTCCCCAGGAAGCTCATCAAACTGATTAAATCTACGATGGATGGTACACAGTGCTGTGTTCGGATTTCGGGTGGATTGTCAAGTTCATTCGAATCACACAGAGGGCTTCGGTGATGGTCTTTCATGCCTGCTGTTCAACATAGCGCTACAAGGTGTTATGAACCGAGCGGATATCAACACGCGGGGCAAGATATTCAACAAATCTAGTCAATTCGTCTGCTTTGCCGATGACATGGATATTATCGGCAGAACATCTGTGGCGGTGGCTGAACAGTAAAAAATTGGGTTAAAGGTAAATACGTCTAAAACAAAGTACATGCTGGCCAGCGGAACCGAGGCCGAACGACACCGCTTGGGCAGTAGTATATTGATCGACGGCGATGAGTTTGAAGTAGTCGATGAATTTGTCTACCTTGGCTCACTGGTAACGGCGGACTAAGTCCCCGTACAAAGTGCACCCTGTACAAGACGCTTATTAGACCGGCTGTTCTCTACGGGCATGAAACATGGACAATGCTCGAGGAGGACCTGCGAGTGCTCGGAGTTTTCGAACGACGAGTGCTAAGAACGATCTTCGGCGGCGTACAGGAGAACGGAGTATGGAGGCGGAGGATGAACGATGAACTCGCACAGCTCTATGGCGAACCCAGTATCCAGAAGGTAGCTAAAGCTGGACGGATACGATGGGCAGGGCATGTTGCAAGAATGCCGAACAACTACCCTGCAAAGATGGTGTTCGCCTCAAATCCGGTAGGAACAAGACGACCAGGAGCGCAGCGAGCAAGATGGTTAGACCAGGTGGAGCGAGATCTGGCGGAGAGTACTCGGTGTCCGAGGAATTGGAGAGCGATAGCCCTCAACCGAGTTACATGTACAACAGGCTTTGTCTTAGGACGGCAAGCCACCTAAGTAAGTAAGTTTTTTCGTGGGACGAAGAAGAAAATGTCGACAAATCGTTTCAATTTCCGTCATTCATAAAATGAAAATAACTCGCAGTGCATTGTTGTTATCCCGCAGCCGGGATGCCAAAACTCGCATAACCTGCAGAAATTTTGCAGAATAACATTTGTCATGCTGTCCTACACAAATACATGCGCGCTAGCTTCGTAAACATTATTGTGATTTTTAGTTCGGACGTTGAAAAATTTTGATGGACGGATTTTAAAACGGTACGACGAATTTATGATATAAAGTCAGTTGCGTAATTTCAATCAAATGCTTTATTAATCGCTTGTTAGTGAATTCAAACGGCACGGATCGGAAGGTAAGTGTGTTTTAGTCAAATCAGCAGCAGAGCTTATGGAGTATTCATCAAATCCACCTAAGAAATGATGAAAATTAGAGTGGCTTTCCTTACTACGACGGGTATTAGAAATACAGAGAACAGACTACCAGGTAATTGACGAGAAGTGTGTACAAGGTTTTTATGTAATTAACGAGTTATCCTACGATGGACCACCCCTCGAGCTGTAAGTGGCAAACTAAAACTTGATGTCGCTGTCATCGCTACTCCAGCACATCGTGTCATCGTAACTCCAGCACAAAGTAATATTGGTAAAGGTGCATGCATACTTTTTTATGCGTTTGGAAAACTATTTCTGGAGGGCGCCACCGGCAGATTTTACACACCAAAAATCGATTACTTTCTTCGAGCCTGTTAATATGTTCTCTGTGTTAGAAATAAACCCTAAATATGGGTAGAAAATTGAGCTATTTTTTGACGTAGGACTACGTCTTACGGCAAGTTTTGAAATAGGGTGTCATTCCAAAAAATCGAAAAATGCGAGCGTCACGAAAACTGAAAGGTTTTGAGCGCTAATAGCTCAGCGGTTTTCCTATCGATTTTCAATATTCTTACACCAATCGATCGGAAAATCTTCTAAGAATTGACCCAAATAAAGAAAAGTATGGATTCTTGATGATGAACTATTGAAAAATTGAAAATGATGAACCTATGTTTTACCAGAATTCTCGCTTTGTGATTGGTTGGAAGATTCTTTACGATGATCTAAACCTATACCAATTTGATATCTGTGCCTAGGAAGTAAGCCAAAACAAGTGACCAAATTTCCTCATTTCAACAAGATTTCTTAACACCGCGGTTCAACCTAGACCATTTTGATGTCCTTGCTTGGGAAGTACGCCAGAGAGAGTAACAAAGCTAACTTGACAATGATCGGAAATTTCACAATAAAACATGAATATTTGAAAGGAAATTCATCTTTCTTCAGGCTTTTGATTTCATCATAAACAAAAACGATACGGTGCGAAATTCGATCAAAATTAAAAGCAGACCGCTGACTGTAGTTAATTTATTCGATGTAACTAGGAGATCCGCAAACATCAAAGATAAATCAGCATGGTGGAAGAATTGTTTAGTCATTTTTTAAGAAATTATAAGTTTGCTTTCGCACGTTTACGGTATATTTCGGTATTTCGCATTGGCTGCCTGCCTGGTATTGGCTACGTGATGCTCAAACCAAATCAAACAAATTTAATACTTCGGTACATCCGACGAGGTTGTTAGCCTGAGCAGGTATGGTCCAAACACTGACTCAATTTTGATTCAGTTGATAGTACCGTCTCAGCTGAGCAAAATTTGACAAAGTTATATATGGGGCATTTGTAGAACTGATTATTATCTAAAATTTTGATGAAAAAGTTTAGCTGTATCTTTTGTAGCTACAATGCTAGTAGCTCATTAGAACATAAGTGAACATTCATCTAGTTACTAATGAGGTACTAGCATTGTATCGTCGTAAATACAAAAGATACAGCAAATTTTATTCAGCAATATTGTAGATAATAACTAGTGTCATTTCCGTGCTTCTTTTGCGACAATTAGATGAGAATGTATTGCTTATTTCACATCCTTCCGTACGCGGTGAATTATAATCGTCGCGGACAAAACTGTCGCCAGAATCGTCGTGAGGGCAAACATCGTTTATTTTGTTAAGTAGTTCAATAGCTTACGTGCTAGACAAGCAAAATATATACTTATAACTTACATACAAGCAGATTCTTTTTGCGACGATTTCAAACTGTCAAAAAAGTGAGTAGCACGTTTTGTTACCAAAGAAACGGGCAATATGTTTACTTATTATAGATCAGAATTGAACTGTTCTTTCCTGTCAATGTAGAAGAATATTTAATTTCAAATCGTTCTGGCTGATATCTATGCACAATATGTTATATTTTACAGATTTCTTGGGATAAATCGTCGTGTATACTCGCAGAAAACAATTTTCAGTAGTTTACAGGAAAAAAATTACCTAAGGAAAAAGAGATCTGTATATTATTGCGGAGATTTCATCTTTTTAGACTCCCACCCGAAAATGATTCGCGTTGTTATTTTCTGCACATGTTTGCAATTTAGCAATTTGAACCATCAGTTTTTCGTTATTGCCTCCCCACTGCACCCCTCCTTGTTTAAAAAGCATATTTTCAATGTATTTGGTAAGTACAGGATAATTATTATTAAAATATGAATGGAATATGAACTTGAAAAATTGCTGCAAGCGGTGCTTAAAATTATCAGTTGATACTCATAAAAATGAATACCAACTCGCACCCTATGTAGCTGATATTTATCAGCATGAAAATCAATTTCAATATCCAGTCACGATATTATTGCAACAGATAATCATTATTCCATCTCTTAAACTGAATATCAAATATCAGTATCAACGAATTCGAAAAGAAAAATGATATTCAGTATCAAAAATGTAAGTTACATCTCGAGGTGTTGATATTTTCACTAAGCGTTGTTTTCACCATAAACGTTTGATTTCAACGCAAACCGCACAAAAAGTTATCTCAACTTTAAAGTAAGTTGTCATCACAAAGCCCACTGCAATCTGTTGCGTCCCAATCCACTAGAATATAAATATTCAGTGCAAGGTGCTGAAACTGATATTCATATTCACTGCCATGGGACTGAAAATGATATTCAGCTCTGACTTTTTTAACGTATTATGAATTTTTCGAAACGAATGTACAGCAACATCGAAACTCAGTGGCTTGGTTTATCAATGAATTTTTATTCCAATGATATTTATATTCCTACTGGAAAAAAGAGTTTCCAGCACTGGCTGCAAGACACAATAATTTTAAATACTCATTTTTTGTCCAATAATCAGTAACTCTAGCACGTATTTTGTTTCATTTTTGTACTAAAGTATTATAATCAATTTCTTAAGTAAGGCGGGGTGTATGTAAGATAAAAGTCAGCAATCTATTGACAGAATTTTCAGCATCACTCCCTTCCGAATGTTGTGTGTGTGTGCTTTTTGATTCATGATTTTGATACGGGAACATCGCAGTTAAATTAGCATTTGCAGATTGACAGTCAAGCCCCCGTCGAGAACTCACAGATATGCGCATCAATGTATATACATACGGTATTTTATATATTTCCTAGTTGAATTATTTGTTTAAGAAATCCTACATGAGCGTTTGACCCAATTGTATGAAAACAACAAAAACTGATTTTCTCAAAATATTACCAATCCCAAATTAAAATGGGTTTGTGGAACTAACTTTGTCTAGAATTATGAGACATATTGTAGGAATACTCGAGGATTCCAAACTGTCAACAGTTTATGAAAATTGACTCATTTCAAATGGCGTTTGTGGAGTTTCTCAAACAAACGATACAATTCTTTTCACTATGTTGGAGTTTTCTTTCCGATTAGATAACTTATGATTCCAGCTACTGGTTCACGCAAAGCATATACGTTCAAGTCATTTCGTCGCCGTGATGAACGGAAAAACAAAGAAGCGAACCGAATTTCTTATTGTTACTTATATTTTCTTTAAAAAATTGGTCGAGAGTTCGTTTTGTAACAGTTTTACTAAGTACTTGAAGACATCTACATTTTACATCCGACTTTGACGAGCTTAAACATAAATTATATGCAACTGTTTGACAAATTGATTATTTCCATCTGAATCTATAAAAAATAACTAAACCTGCATGTGTAAATATGATAAAAGCTCAAAAAGATTATTTTTTATTGTAAACGAAGTCTAAAAAATTCATTTTGCTTGCTAATTTTGGCTCGCCTGGCAGGAAAAATATAGCTACTTGTTTGAAACGGTTTTTTCTAATTCAAACCCTATTTAAAAAACTTTGCTTTAATGGCATAAATATGAAATCTAAATGAAACCCATCTTTCATAGAAGCCAAAACAATGCAATTTTCATTTACTGTTTCAATGCCAAAACATCCGTCGTGCATTGCAAATAATATTTTTGGATCATTTCATATTTTATGCACAATACGTATAACTTTTATATGCTAGGAGTCTTATTAACTAAGCTGCAGTTAATTGTACAAAATGTAACAACACAACTAGACTCTGCATATAAATATTTTATTTGAAACGCGTACGCGACAGTTCATTTCATTTGATTTTATCAATATAAAAGTTATCGAATTAAATACCGCAACACTGCTACCGCTGCAGCGCACCGAGAACGGTAGCCGAAAAAATAGAAACAATCCTATCTCTCTGACAAGACCGGTAGCGGTGAACCGCTGTGCGCTGATTGGTTGACGAACAGCGGAATGGAACGGCAGCGGAACGGCAACCGTCAGTGGGATACGGCCTTAAGAATACGCATGCTTGCCGTTTCATTAGAAGTGTAGTGAAAAGATGTGCTGTTGATAAATAAGATTGAATTGGTAAAATCCCTTCAACGTGGGAAACAATGGATAATAAAAACAATCTTTAATTTCAGTAAGGTAGCAGGAAAGCAATAGTTTGTCTTTGCGTTCTTGATTTTGTTAAATTGTTTTCAAATGCACAATCTTTTGAGAATTCAACGTATGCAATGTTACTACTTTGATAAATGTTACATACAACGCATGAAGCATGTACATATGTTGCATATAGCATGTATACATGAAGAATCGAATGATTACAAGCATGAATACATGCCACTATCACTACAAAGAGACTTACGTAGTCCTGCGTAACCTATATATGCGGTCGTGTCTTATACACAACCCCTCTGATTTTTTGACGTAGGATTACGTCTTTGTTTACTATACTGGGACTGGGTAGCACTTTGTAAAAACGAAAAATAGAAGTGTAACGTTTGAATGAAATATTTCAAACGCTAATAGCTACTATACTACTGAACGAACATAACAGTTAATATGTCGTTGGATAGATAAAATGTCCAGCTATTTTATAGTAACATACTAATAATAATTTTTTATACGCTAAATAGTGAAAATGTGTGTAAAGATTCAAGGTCGAATTTTCCCATACATTTCCCTTGTGATCACCTAGCTTCACAGGCACGGACGACAATTAGATACACCAAAGGTTTTGGATCCAAATGATAACCTTTGAGACCACTTTGTAAGCCACACCCCTTTTCCAATCCAATTGGCAACATCGATGGCTATTGATGACAACACCGACCCCGAAGACAAGTGGAATCAGCGGGCAATGGCCAACGTGAATCCCACACGATGCACTTTACGTTACATTTTGCATTATACCCATCGCAGACATGCGAAATTGTCCGATAGCTTGCTCAATCAGTGTCGGACAATCATTTAAGCAGCAGCAGCCGATATGGTCAGCAGCGGCAGTGCCAGTGACTATAAAATGGTACTCTTGGTTTGCCGTCTGCTCATTCATCGCACAGTCGCACTGACGGACGGTCAGTATTTACCATCGACGGCTATTGGTGACGAAAGCAACGGCATTTGGCGGCAACACCAGCGATCGGAGGCAACACCGATAGCAATTGGGAGGTAAAAACGATAGCATTTTGGCGGCAATTGGAGGCAAATCCAAGGACTTTTGCGGCAATTAATGTCATCTTCGATGACAATTCGAGGTAAACCCAATGGCATTTTGGCGGTAATTTTCGCAAACCAACACTGAAGGCAAATGGAAACGGATCGACTGACGGGCAGCAAATTCAGCAGTAGGCCGTTGTGGTCTTAAACAGTTCTTATAAGAACTATAGTAATTGAAGAATGGAAAGATTTTCTACACTTTCTAAATGATTAACGTTCCATTCGGATAATAATTTGAGCAGCAGCAGTAGCTGATCTGGTTTCTCCCATACCTACACTAGCTTACAAGTAGCAACGGCAGTGCCAGTGACTATAAAATCGCCCACTAGGTTCGCCGTCTGCTCATTTACCGCACGATCGCACTGACGGACGGTCAGTATTTTGATAAAACTAATCCATTTCTACTTTACAGTGATTTGGTATTTCCTATCACTCCACTTCCAGAGTTTTCATTTCTCCATTTCCAAATTTTGCATGCTTCTTCGAGAAAGATGGACAAATATTTTAAAATAAAAAAAATCGAGAAAAAAAAGTTCCAACTTTGAAAAAATTGCAATTGTTTATAAAAATGCACTATTTAACTATTGAAAAACAATCGAGAGGAGGTATGGTATACCAATTTTGAAAGCTTGTGGAATAGTGAGCACATCTGGTAGAAAGTCATTTTTTGATATTACAAACTATGCTTACAATCAGTATTTAAAAAATAGTGATTTTTCCAGATTACAATACTTTAAAAAATCATATCTTGCGAATTCCAACAGTAACATCGAAATACAAAAATACGTGTCGATTTTTTTTGAACAAAGAACGTAAAAAAAATATTGCGAAGAGAAAAAAAATTTTGACTGTAAATTTCCCGTGGAATGACCCATATAGTATAAAGGTATAGAAATCACTCGGAAAACCGGAAATGGAAAGAAGGTCCTGCGGGCCGAATGTCATATACCATTCGACTCAGTTTCGAAAACTGAGCATTTTCTGTGTGTGTGTATGTACGTGTGTGTGTGTATGTGTGTGTGTATGTGTGTGTGTATGTGTGTGTATGTGTGTGTATGTGTGTGTATGTGTGTGTGTGTGTGTGTGTGTGTGTGTGTGTGTGTGTGTGTGTGTGTGTGTGTGTGTGTGTGTGTGTGTGTGTGTGTGTGTGTGTGTGTGTGTGTGTGTGTGTGTGTGTGTGTGTGTGTGTGTGTGTGTGTGTGTGTGTGTGTGTGTGTGTGTGTGTGTGTATGTGACGCTTTTAATCTCACTCACTGTTCTCGGAGATGGCTGGACCGATTTTAAAGTTCTTAGTGTCAAATGGAAGGTCTAGGTGTTCCATAGGTCGCTATTGAATTTCATATTGATCGGACTTTTAGTTCAAAAGTTATGTATAAAAATACGAAAAATATGGGACTTCATTATCTCATAGGTCCCTCAACCGATTTGAACAAAATTGATTGCATATGAAAGGGGAGCCTCGCAAACCCTTAACTTCCAAATTTCATGACGATTGGACTTGTAGTTTGAAAGTTACATAAAGAAATGTGAAAAATCAGAGGGGTTGTGTATAAGACACGACCGCATATATAGGTTACGCAGGACTACGTAAGTCTCTTTGTAGTGATAGTGGCATGTATTCATGCTTGTAATCATTCGATTCTTCATGTATACATGCTATATGCAACATATATACATGCTTCATGCGTTGTATGTAACATTTATCAAAGTAGTAACATTGCATACGTTGAATTCTCAAAAGATTGTGCATTTGAAAACAATTTAACAAAATCAAGAACGCAAAGACAAACTATTGCTTTCCTGCTACCTTACTGAAATTAAAGATTGTTTTTATTATCCATTGTTTCCCACGTTGAAGGGATTTTACCAATTCAATCTTATTTTATCAACAGCACATCTTTTCACTACACTTCTAATGAAACGGCAAGCATGCGTATTCTTAAGGCCGTATCCCACTGACGGTTGCCGTTCCGCTGCCGTTCCATTCCGCTGTTCGTCAACCAATCAGCGCACAGCGGTTCACCGCTACCGGTCTTGTCAGAGAGATAGGATTGTTTCTATTTTTTCGGCTACCGTTCTCGGTGCGCTGCAGCGGTAGCAGTGTTGCGGTATTTAATTCGATAACTTTTATATTGATAAAATCAAATGAAATGAACTGTCGCGTACGCGTTTCAAATAAAATATTTATATGCAGAGTCTAGTTGTGTTGTTACATTTTGTACAATTAACTGCAGCTTAGTTAATAAGACTCCTAGCATATAAAAGTTATACGTATTGTGCATAAAATATGAAATGATCCAAAAATATTATTTGCAATGCACGACGGATGTTTTGGCATTGAAACAGTAAATGAAAATTGCATTGTTTTGGCTTCTATGAAAGATGGGTTTCATTTAGATTTCGTATTTATGCCATTAAAGCAAAGTTTTTTAAATAGGGTTTGAATTAGAAAAAACCGTTTCAAACAAGTAGCTATATTTTTCCTGCCAGGCGAGCCAAAATTAGCAAGCAAAATGAATTTTTTAGACTTCGTTTACAATAAAAAATAATCTTTTTGAGCTTTTATCATATTTACACATGCAGGTTTAGTTATTTTTTTATAGATTCAGATGGAAATAATCAATTTGTCAAACAGTTGCATATAATTTATGTTTAAGCTCGTCAAAGTCGGATGTAAAATGTAGATGTCTTCAAGTACTTAGTAAAACTGTTACAAAACGAACTCTCGACCAATTTTTTAAAGAAAATATAAGTAACAATAAGAAATTCGATTCGCTTCTTTGTTTTTCCGTTCATCACGGCGACGAAATGACTTGAACGTATATGCTTTGCGTGAACCAGTAGCATCAGTGGCATCATAAGTTATCTAATCGGAAAGAAAACTCCAACATAGTGAAAAGAATTGTATCGTTTGTTTGAGAAACTCCACAAACGCCATTTGAAATGAGTCAATTTTCATAAACTGTTGACAGTTTGGAATCCTCGAGTATTCCTACAATATGTCTCATAATTCTAGACAAAGTTAGTTCCACAAACCCATTTTAATTTGGGATTGGTAATATTTTGAGAAAATCAGTTTTTGTTGTTTTCATACAATTGGGTCAAACGCTCATGTAGGATTTCTTAAACAAATAATTCAACTAGGAAATATATAAAATACCGTATGTATATACATTGATGCGCATATCTGTGAGTTCTCGACGGGGGCTTGACTGTCAATCTGCAAATGCTAATTTAACTGCGATGTTCCCGTATCAAAATCATGAATCAGAAAGCACACACACACACAACATTCGAAAGGGAGTGATGCTGAAAATTCTGTCAATAGATTGCTGACTTTTATCTTACATACACCCCGCCTTACTTAAGAAATTGATTATAATACTTTAGTACAAAAATGAAACAAAATACGTGCTAGAGTTACTGATTATTGGACAAAAAATGAGTATTTAAAATTATTGTGTCTTGCAGCCAGTGCTGGAAACTCTTTTTTCCAGTAGGAATATAAATATCATTGGAATAAAAATTCATTGATAAACCAAGCCACTGAGTTTCGATGTTGCTGTACATTCGTTTCGAAAAATTCATAATACGTTAAAAAAGTCAGAGCTGAATATCATTTTCAGTCCCATGGCAGTGAATATGAATATCAGTTTCAGCACCTTGCACTGAATATTTATATTCTAGTGGATTGGGACGCAACAGATTGCAGTGGGCTTTGTGATGACAACTTACTTTAAAGTTGAGATAACTTTTTGTGCGGTTTGCGTTGAAATCAAACGTTTATGGTGAAAACAACGCTTAGTGAAAATATCAACACCTCGAGATGTAATTTACATTTTTGATACTGAATATCATTTTTCTTTTCGAATTCGTTGATACTGATATTTGATATTCAGTTTAAGAGATGGAATAATGATTATCTGTTGCAATAATATCGTGACTGGATATTGAAATTGATTTTCATGCTGATAAATATCAGCTACATAGGGTGCGAGTTGATATTCATTTTTATGAGTATCAACTGATAATTTTAAGCACCGCTTGCAGCAATTTTACAAGTTCATATTCCATTCATATTTTAATAATAATTATCCTGTACTTACCAAATACATTGAAAATATGCTTTTTAAACAAGGAGGGGTGCAGTGGGGAGGCAATAACGAAAAACTGATGGTTCAAATTGCTAAATTGCAAACATGTGCAGAAAATAACAACGCGAATCATTTTCGGGTGGGAGTCTAAAAAGATGAAATCTCCGCAATAATATACAGATCTCTTTTTCCTTAGGTAATTTTTTTCCTGTAAACTACTGAAAATTGTTTTCTGCGAGTATACACGACGATTTATCCCAAGAAATCTGTAAAATATAACATATTGTGCATAGATATCAGCCAGAACGATTTGAAATTAAATATTCTTCTACATTGACAGGAAAGAACAGTTCAATTCTGATCTATAATAAGTAAACATATTGCCCGTTTCTTTGGTAACAAAACGTGCTACTCACTTTTTTGACAGTTTGAAATCGTCGCAAAAAGAATCTGCTTGTATGTAAGTTATAAGTATATATTTTGCTTGTCTAGCACGTAAGCTATTGAACTACTTAACAAAATAAACGATGTTTGCCCTCACGACGATTCTGGCGACGGTTTTGTCCGCGACGATTATAATTCACCGCGTACGAAAGGATGTGAAATAAGCAATACATTCTCATCTAATTGTCGCAAAAGAAGCACGGAAATGACACTAGTTATTATCTACAATATTGCTGAATAAAATTTGCTGTATCTTTTGTATTTACGATGATACAATGCTAGTACCTCATTAGTAACTAGATGAATGTTCACTTATGTTCTAATGAGCTACTAGCATTGTAGCTACAAAAGATACAGCTAAACTTTTTCATCAAAATTTTAGATAATAATCAGTTCTACAAATGCCCCATATATAACTTTGTCAAATTTTGCTCAGCTGAGACGGTACTATCAACTGAATCAAAATTGAGTCAGTGATTGGACCATACCTGCTCAGGCTAACAACCTCGTCGGATGTACCGAAGTATTAAATTTGTTTGATTTGGTTTGAGCATCACGTAGCCAATACCAGGCAGGCAGCCAATGCGAAATACCGAAATATACCGTAAACGTGCGAAAGCAAACTTATAATTTCTTAAAAAATGACTAAACAATTCTTCCACCATGCTGATTTATCTTTGATGTTTGCGGATCTCCTAGTTACATCGAATAAATTAACTACAGTCAGCGGTCTGCTTTTAATTTTGATCGAATTTCGCACCGTATCGTTTTTGTTTATGATGAAATCAAAAGCCTGAAGAAAGATGAATTTCCTTTCAAATATTCATGTTTTATTGCGAAATTTCCGATCATTGTCAAGTTAGCTTTGTTACTCTCTCTGGCGTACTTCCCAAGCAAGGACATCAAAATGGTCTAGGTTGAACCGCGGTGTTAAGAAATCTTGTTGAAATGAGGAAATTTGGTCACTTGTTTTGGCTTACTTCCTAGGCACAGATATCAAATTGGTATAGGTTTAGATCATCGTAAAGAATCTTCCAACCAATCACAAAGCGAGAATTCTGGTAAAACATAGGTTCATCATTTTCAATTTTTCAATAGTTCAACATCAAGAATCCATACTTTTCGTTATTTGGGTCAATTATTAGAAGATTTTCCGATCGATTGGTGTAAGAATATTGAAAATCGATAGGAAAACCGCTGAGCTATTAGCGCTCAAAACCTTTCATTTTTCGTGACGCTCGCATTTTTCGATTTTTTGGAATGACACCCTATTTTAAAACTTGCCGTAAGACGTAGTCCTACGTCAAAAATAGTATTTAAAACATATTTTTGTATCATATAAGCATCATTTCAATGAAAACATCACACATTTTATTATTATTTGAAAATTACTACTGAGATCTATTAAACGAAACCGAGTTATTTAAAATCGGACGGTTCATTCAAAAGTTATTCAAACTTTAACACTTGAGCACCGTATATTAAACCATTAAAACGTGTGAAATCAAAACATATCAATCAAATGTTGATTGTATTCAATGTATGTATGTATGTATGTATGTACTGCCACAAAAGACGATCATTAAGACTGTCGCAGTGGCCTTTTAACCCAATGCCCTTCTGGCATACAAAAAAAAGGAATGTATGTATGTATGTATGTATGTATGTATGTATGTATGTATGTATGTATGTATGTATGTATGTATGTATGTATGTATGTATGTATGTATGTATGTATGTATGTATGTATGTATGTATGTATGTATGTATGTATGTATGTATGTATGTATGTATGTATGTATGTATGTATGTATGTATGTATGTATGTATGTATGTATGTATGTATGTATGTATGTATGTATGTATGTATGTATGTATGTATGTATGTATGTATGTATGTATGTATGTATATATGTATGTATGTATGTATGTATGTATGTATGTATGTATGTATGTATGTTTTTTTTTCTTTTTTGTTTTTCTTTTTTTTTTTTACGAGTTGGGAAATCTGCTGAGCACCTTAGAAGATACGGTATTATCAGACACCTGAGAAGATAACTCAGGGAGTGGGGTTTAGGTATCCCGATCCCCCTAATGGGGCGTGAGGATCCCGACCCACTAAAACCCTACTCGAGTCTCCAGCCTCAATCCCCCCTGGCACCACCTTATCGGTATTACTTCAGGGAGGGGCTATTGTGCTTAATGCACTCGCTTAGATAACTACTGGACTATGGTAGTTAGGCTGTTTATTCGCCGTTGATCGGCTCTCCAGTGGTTTTGTAGCTCGAGTACAATCTGGGTAGCAGCCGCATTGACCGCTCCCCAGATGTCCGAGCTGGAACACATCTTTTGGACTAAGTTATCCGGGGTAGTGTCCTGTCCGCTCACTGCCATCATGCTGCTTCTCGCGCCCGCGAAACGAGGGCATATGAAGAAAGCATGTTCTGCCGTTTCCTCAACATCCACGCATTCGGGACACGCGGGGGACTCCGCATGCCCAAACTTATGCAGATACTGTCTGAAGCAACCATGCCCTGACAGAATCTGTGTCAGGTGGAAGTTGACTTCGCCGTGGCACCTGTTGGCCCACCCAGATAGTTCCGGGATAAGTCGATGTGTCCACCGACCTTTTGTGGAATTAGACCATGCCCGCTGCCATGTGGTCATCGAGGCCGATCTTGTGGTACTCCGTATGCCTCTAGTTCCACGTTGGTTGAAGCACTCTACGTCTTCGCTGATGATAATGCCAATAGGCATCATACCTGCTAAGACGCAGATTGCGTCATGTGAAACTGTGCGATACGCACTCGCCACTCTCAAGCACATGAGACGATAGGTGCTTTCCAGCTTGGCTAGATAGCTTTTGGTACCTAACGCCGATGACCACACCGGTCCGCCATACCTAAGTATAGACTGGACCACGTTGGCTAATAGCCTTCGCTTGCTGCCATATACCGCAGAGCTATTAGACATCATACGAGACAATGCCGAGATAGCTGTGGAAGCCTTCTTGCAGGCATAGTCGACGTGGCTCCCGAACTTGAGCTTGTCGTCGACCATGACTCCCAGAAGCTTTAAGGACCGCGTTGACGAAATAGTGCAGTCCCCGACGCTGATCTTTGCTTGCTGTACCGACTTGCGGTTGTTCACCACGATAACCTCCGTTTTATGATGCGCTAGCTCCAGTTTCCTGGATCGCATCCAATCTTCAACAATGCTTATAGAGTGGGCAGCCGTCAACTCAACCTCTCTGATAGATTCACCATAGACTTCTAGGGTGATGTCATCCGCAAAGCCGACAATCACCACCCCTACCGGGAACTTTAGGTTCAACACCTCGTCATACATGACGTTCCACAACACCGGGCCCAGTATGGAACCTTGCGGAACCCCTGCGGTGATTGGAACGCACTTCTGACCCTCCTCCGTGTTGTAGCATAGCACACGATTCTGGAAATAATTTTCCAGGATCCTGTACAGCGACACCGGCACTTGGACGTTCCGAAGCGAGTTGGCTATGGAGTCCCAGCTAGCGCAATTAAACGCATTTCTCACGTCAAGCGTGACAACTGCGCAATAGCGGATACCTGTCCTCTTGCGCTGGATCGCCACCTCGGCTGTCTTAGTGACAGACAAGATTGCATCCACCGTAGATATGCCTTTTCGGAAGCCGAATTGATTCCTTGACAGACCGTTTATACCCTCCGTGTACTGTACGAGTCTGTTAAGGATAACCTTCTCCAGCACCTTACCGGCAGTATCGAGCAAACAGATCGGCCTATATGACGAGGGAACACCCGGAGGTTTTACCGGCTTCGGCAACAGCACGAGGTTCTGTCGCTTCCATCTGTCCGGGAAGTGGCCAGCTTCCAGGCATCTACTCATTACTGCTCCGAATAACTCGGGAGCCTCTAACATAGCCGCTTTAATGGCCATATTCGGGATTCCGTCTGGCCCCGGTGCCTTGCTCACCTTTAGGGATTTAGCGATCTCAATGAGCTCCTCATTCGTAACCGTCACTTCGTCCCCGACCGCCAAACCGCCGTCGCCCACGTTACTTTGGATGTTCGGCTGGGAGGCCGACCATCCTACGCTATGGTCTGAGATACTGGAACGTCGGCCGTGGGACGACTCAGCGGCCTGGGGCCAGGGCCTTGGCTCGTGGCGCGGAAAGAGGCCCTCGATGATCCGCTCCAGCATCTCTGGCGATTGCTCTGAGGGCGCCATCACTCCCTTGGTCTTTGCCATTACGACCCTGTAGGCATCACCCCACGGGTTCGCATTGACACTAGCACATAACCTTTCAAAGCAGGCTCGTTTACTAGCTTTTATCCCACTCTTAAGCGCTGCGCGTGCAGCAGCAAGTGCTACTCGACATTCAGCCCTGCCTTCGTCCGAACGAGCTCTTTGCATAATTCTCCTCGCACGAAAGCACGCTCCGCGGAGTTCCGCAATTTCATCTGTCTACCAGTAAGCCGGTGACCTGCCATACCTATGTCGACCTTTCCTAGGCATGGTAGCGTCACATGCTCGCGACACTACCTCAACCAAATGATCAGCGTTCGGATCGGGCATACCACCGCACTCTCTTCGGATTGCTTCCACAAATACTTCGGGATCGAAGTATGAAGTCTTCCATCCACGGGTGGTTGGAGTGTCGGCTCTACTCGCCGCCTGCCGTCTCGTTATCTGACCGACACCATAGTGGACCGCCTGATGGTCACTGTGAGTGTAGCCATTATCTACCCTCCAGTCTCCTATCAGACCAGGACTACCGAATGTCACGTCGATGATAGACTCCGCACCGCTCCTACTGAAGGTACTTGTGGTGCCGACGTTGACCAGATCTACGTTGAGCTTTGCCAGAGCTTCAAGCAGAATCCGGCCCCTGTGGTTCGTGCGACGACGTCCCCACTCTACCGCCCAAGCGTTAAAGTCGCCCGCCACAACCAACGGCCTTAGACCAGTCAGCACAACTGATACTCGGTCTACCATCCGCGTGAACTGCTCGATAGACCAACTCGGCGGAGCATAGCAGCTGCAGTAGAACACTGCACCCACCTTGGCAACCACGAATCCCTCGTCTGCAGTTGACACAACATCTTGAACCGGGAACCTGCTTGTCGTCCATATAGCCGCCGTCCCGGACCTATCCGACACCCAGTTACCGTTTCCGGCAGGGATGCGGTATGGGTCCGAGATGATTGCAATGTCCGTCAACGACTCAGTAACTGCTTGGTACAACAGCTGCTGAGCCGCGTGGCAGTGGTTCAAGTTCAGTTGCGTTACCTGCACTACGCCCGGGTTTTAGTCGCCGGCGCGCCTGCCGGGCACTTCGGGCCTCCTGTTGTGTGCTTAGCGTCCCGTTGGCCGGTACATATCAGGCACTTGGGTGGCGCAGTACAGTCCCTCGCTATATGACCCGTACCGCCACATCTCCTACACAAGTGGCTTCGGTCTGGCCCCTTACAGCTCCAGGACCTGTGCCCTCTCTCAAAGCACCGGAAGCAGGCCTCCGGCTGCTGGAACACGCTCAGTGGGCACACGGACCATCCCATCTTCAGCTTAGCCACTTTCAGGGCTGCATTTCCGTCTTCCAGTGGAAGTCTTATAGTTGCTACCTGGGTTCCCGCCGGTCCCTTACGCAGACGAACTGCCTCGGTAGTCACCACCACTTTGCATTGCTCGTTGAGAGCTCGTGCTAGTTCGTCCGCTTGGGTGATCTCGTCCAGGTTTTTAAGCTGGAGAGTCATCTCGGGCGTTAGTGCGCGGATCTGCACGCTATCGCCAAGGACCTGTTCTGCCAGCACTTTGTAAGCGGAACCTTTTTCAGTGGCGTTCTTTTTGAGTTCAAGAATCATGTCGCCTGTGCGAGAGCGGCGGATACTCCGCACATCCGCGCCAAGACCCTTCAACTGATCATGCCCTCTCATGGCCTTTAAAACTTCCGCATATTTCGGCCCCTCAGTTTTGAGGATAAGGGCATCGCCTTTGCTCCTTTTTTTCCTAGCCACTTTCGGTGGAGCTCGATCCTCCTCTTTCTTCCTGGCCTTCTTCTTTTTGACCAACTCCCACTGGTTGTCGGACGCTAACAGCGTCTTGTTACCCTCAGTAGGTTCTTCAGTTGGCTTACGACCCTCTGCTATCATGCGCTTCTTTGGACCCGTGGGGGTTTCTTCCCCTGGGGACTACCTTGCGCGTTTGGCGGATGCCTTGTCGTTAGACTGCTCCGTAGTCGCGAGTGCCACGGAATGCAGACCTTGATACAAGCGTCTTCTGTTTCTCTGCAACTTTTACTCGCGCTTCAAGTTCGCTGTGCTCCTTCGTCGCAGCACGCATGGTGCTCCAAAGCATGAGCAGACTTTGTTTCAGGTCCTTCGCTAAGGTGCTGCGACCTGCCACGAACTCGATAATGGCATCGAGTTGATGAGACGCCGCTACCACTCTTGGTAGCATGTCTCTCTTGCCTGCCACTGCTTTTATTAGCGACGGGCCGTTCATTGCTGCGTCCGGCGTAGATGCAGTTGGAGCGACAGGTGTGCCGTTTCCTTTTCCGCTTACGCTGGCGCTTCTACTGGTATCCATCGGCGGAGACCTCTGGATACCACTTCTTGCGAACGGATTGTCTAATCCGTCCGCGCTCACTGAAGTTATTATTTTATTTTGATTGCTCATATAGAATCCCACGAGTTGAGGGGAAAGAAGCGTCCGCCGCATCAGAGCCCCTCATGATGCGGTAAGGGCTGTTTACTGTGGAGGGCGCTCTGGTACTCCACAGGCTCTGTTTGAGGCTGAGTATTTATGAAACCCCCCCCCCCACCATTCATCCCTCGGCACGGGTCGCATGACACCTTGGATTAGGGGTTTATCCATTCATGTTTTTACTTTTAGCCCTGGATAACAGCTATTAAAACCATCCTCCTTTGGGGGCTTTGGACCCTCTGCTCAGGTTCTCAGTATTTTCAGGTTCATCGAACATGCTTCTACCGAGATCCGTCATTTGCAGGCGGAGAGTTTACACTCAGCCTTCGCGTGAGTGCCCCCTTCTCTGTCCGCATACGACCCTAGTTTCCACCGGTTGTCCGATTTCCACTAAGGAACGTATCCCGGATGGTACCACGGGGAGGTAGAGAGAGGAGTTGCTAAATAAGAGGCTGTGGAACTTCGTGGTAGTTCTGGAGCGCATTATTCAACCATTTACCATCCATGTATGTATGTATGTATGTATGTATGTATGTATGTATGTATGTATGTATGTATGTATGTATGTATGTATGTATGTATGTATGTATGTATGTATGTATGTATGTATGTATGTATGTATGTATGTATGTATGTATGTATGTATGTATGTATATATGTATGTATGTATGTATGTATGTATGTATGTATGTATGTATGTATGTATGTATGTATCTATGTATGTATGTATGTATGTATGTATGTATGTATGTATGTATGTATGTATGTATGTATGTATGCATGTATGTATGTATATATGTAATTTTCTAATTTGCATTGAAATTCAAGAAAAGTGAGAAACATTTCAATTGTCTGAAGTTTTTGAAGCCTCTTAGTGGAATACGAACTCTGAAATTAAAAAAAAGAAAAAACTTTTACCGACTAAATTCCACTATTTAATATTCATTCGCGACAGATACGTATACGCTTTGAAATAAGACACTGATGAAGCCTGCACGTCGTAGGCGAACTACGTATCTGTTGCAAATAAATATTAAATAGTGGGATTCAATCGAAAAGTTTTTTCTTTCTTTGATTTCAGATTTCAGTTGTCATTTTCTTCACTTGCTGTTACTCACAATTGTACAAGAAAAGCAAAAAGCGAAAGAAACGTGGTGTACAGGATTAAAAATACTAGTGAGTTGATTTTTCCAAATAAATTTATACAAATTTCAAACCAATTTTGCGCATCAATAGATGCTCTTTTCAATCATTAGATATTAGAGATTAGAAATGTTATTTGAAAAATAGGAAGTAAACGGTGCACGGTAGTGATTTTGTAAGATTTGTTTTCGTTAGTGACATTTTAAAGGACAGATGTCTTATGTCATGTATCATGTTTTAATAAATAAATCCATCCATCCAAATGACAAGCGCTGGAAATCATGTCGATCATATTTTTCATTCTCAAGCATGTTTATGGCGCAGCTTTTGCACTATTTTTCGACTTCTTCTTGTTTTCCTAACCCTCTAACATTGTAAAAACGATGCGATCAAGCTAATGACTATCTTTTCATGAAAGTACATTCAAAAGAGGCTCAAGTTTTGATTTTTATGCAAAAATAATTATCTGAAGGAGCACCAGCTAAGAAATTTCTCTTTTTCAGATCCAATGCTCTAATCAGTTATTTTTTCTAATTCAGATATGTTGCAAAATTGAAGCCAAACAAACTAATAGTAAAATTTTGAGATTAATCATTTTGTTGTAGATATCCTATTTCTTCAAAAGTGAAGTATAATAATAATTTTTCTGAATTCTTGTTTTTCAAAGATGCTAACTTTTGAACGCATGGTATTAATATCAAAATATCAAAACATCTGCTATGAACACATATTTCATATTGTCAATTCAAAACAAAACAGTCTAAGTTAGTTAGATACTGATGAAGGTCACATGTCGAGACCGAAATACGTATTTATCAATAAAACACAGTAGTTGAATTAAAGGATATAAATAACTTTTTGTTTTTATTCTTTTTTATCAATTCAAAACAAGTTTCGTATGTGGCTCTGAAGCCCGAAAGTTAAGGTCGTCTGTAGACCCGTTAGAGGGTTAATTTCAAATTTTCTATATATATTCATTCAAGTCTATAAAAATTATCTTTTGTGTTAACATTATTTTTCTGTTCTGTTCAGATGTTTCTGAGAAATTAAATAATGATTATTGTGGCAGTAGAAAGGCTAGGTCACGCCGCTAGGTGGATTAATTCGGGTTTTTTGGGATCGTATTGCAGCGTTTGCAATTCTTTCCGCATTTATGCAAATAATTTTCAAGCGGCTGATTTAGAATGCATTTGGTTCCATGAAATATGGATATGAGTGCCGTCCATCCTTGATATGAGAGTTTTAATTACTACAAAAATACAGTCCATTGCCTGCGTTATTCATTGCAAGTTTACTTTGAATTTACCAAGTAGACTGCCCACACATCAGATTTTTATTGCTTTTAAAGCAGCATATGATATAGTCCATCGAGACCCGCTACGGCACATAATGCACAAGGCCGGTTTTCCGGATAAACCGACTCGACTGATCAGAGCTACATTGGAACGAGTGATATGTTTCACGCGTTTCAAAGACACACTAGAGTCCCTTCGAGACGCGGCGAGGATTGAGACAACGTGACAGCTTATCCAACATCCTTCAACATCGGGCGGTGATCCGACGAGCTGGCATCAAAACGATAGGCATGATTCTCATCAAGAGTAATCAACTTCTAAGCTTTGCAGATGATTTTGATATTATAGCCAGAAACCTTGCATGGCGAAGGCAATCTACTCCAGACTGAAAGCAGAGTCTAGTAGGATTTGGCTAAAAATAATGCATCGAAGACAAAATTTGTGAAAAGAAGAGGCTCCACGAAAACAAACGCGAAACAAACCTCCCACAGATGGTAGCTGTTGACGGCGACGAATTAGAAGTGGTAAATGAATTCTCGCGTAACTTTTCCAAAGGACCTAAGTAGCAATGAGAGATTCTCTTCGTACCTCTTCTCTTTCACCTCCCACGGTAAAGCAAATGCACTTTAAAACACCAGCTTTGCATGAATCGGTTGCTAGCGTCATTATCTAGCTAAACGTGAGGAAATTTTTTGTTGGAATGCATTCATATCGCACAATAATCAGAAGAGAGTGACGCCAAAGAGATTCTCTCAATATTACTTAGGTCCTTTTGAAAAGTTACCCGAGAATTCGTGTGTTTGGAATCATTGGTGAGCGCGGACAACAACACTATTAAGGAGATCAAGATCAAAAAATTCGAAGTTACCATTTCCTGTAAATCTTAATTTAGAATTTTTCCTGACTTTAGAACATGGTGGAATTTTTTTCAGTGTTTATTTTTTATGTTTAAAACTCAATTTTCAACAACTTACGCTTAGGAATCATTTTGGAGCAAACCTAGATTCTGGAGATACAATTTCTCAAACATAGTACCTAATAAAATAAATACGCCCTTTTTAAAAGTGATTCTTGAGCCTAAATGGTGCCAAATTTTTTGGAAGGTGCATATTTCCTCGTATCAAAAACGTAAGTGACGTTTAGAGCAAATAGTCCACGTTTTTTCATTTACCTCTTTCACATAAAACTGCTCAAATTTGAAAATTACATAAATGTGTTTTGTTCCGCCTTCATAAAATGGTAAATATCTCAGCGAAATTTGAAGCTACGTCCTTACTTTCTTCGGCAAAGTTGTTCGTCATAAAATTTCCTAAACTATTAAACTCCAAAATTAAAATAGTACAGCTACCAGCTAACATTGTTCGATACCCTGTTTTGACGTTTATTTAAATGAAATTTCGAAAATTTTAAATTTTTGCCGAATTCAATAAATTTTTGTAACCACTCTTTGGAAGTGAACATTTGCTGATCCCTCGTGGATTACATTTGACTCGCTGAAGTTGACGGAACTTGATGATTTAGAGGAAGTAAAAGGCGCGGACAACAACACTATTAAGGCGATCAAGCGGGGAATCGGGCCTACGTTTCCATTCGCTAAACGCTGCGATCAAGAAGCATACGTCATCCTCGTCTATCGTATTTAATCTAATTGATTTTTTTAACGGGACGATGTTACTGTATCAGTAAACATCAATAACAGCGAAACCTTACTGATACTTAGTGATATCATTACTTACTGATAACTATCAGTAGTTAATGGTAGTTTTCGCATCCCTACTATGCGCCCTTAAAGAATAACGCGATTGTTTACTATCACCCCTGTCAATCTGATGGGCGGTGACTTACGACTGGTTTATTCATAATTTTACCGTGTGAAGAAATACCGTGAGATTTCTTCTTTTTCACGCACATTAGCATAAAAGAGATCCAGCTAATGTTGGCTTCACTTATTTTGTTCGCAAATGTCATAGTTGCCACCACCACCACCAATCGCTATTTTGTGAAGTGCTGATGTTTTTTGATGTGCAACATGACATATTTTACTAATGTTGAAATGTCCGTCGGAACCGGTCCCGGATTCCCAGTGTCCTCCCGGATCCGTATGGCGCGCACATGGCTTGTAACTGCAGCAAAGTAACGGTTTGATTCGACTATTTTTGATTGAAATGAAATTTTGCTGATATGTTGGATACCACGCAAGGATTCATTTTCTATGAAACTTATTTTTTTTCGTCAAGCGTAATTTGTCAAACGGGCGTATTTAGAAATGAGGTTATTATGTTTTTAAAAATTCATATCTCAAAACCTACTTATTTGTTCAAAATGACATCAAAGAAAAAGTTGTCGAGAATTAAGTGTATTTTCAATAAGGCCATTGCAAATAATTTCAAAAGTTTTTGTCACCCCCCCTTGGAAATTGGCTTGAAAAATTGAGGGGCAAAAAAATAATTTGTAGGATATGAGTTAATTTTTTTTCATAAAATCAATTGTCTGTGGATTCTACAGCCTGAAAAACTCGAAAAATGAGTGTACGAGTTGAGTTGATGCCTCTAGCACAAAACAGAAATGAAAATTCAAACAACGGAATTTCAGAAAATCGGCCGAAAAATTTTTCTTTCGTTTTTGTCTTTTTTCGTAGATTTTCGCATGGAAAATAATAACGTATATATTAAAAGCGAGAATAGATTTGGTTTTCACGTTTAAACTTTAAGTAAAAATGCCTTAAATCAATTTTTTTGCTCGATTAAAAAAATCTCTTTGTTTTTTTTGGCCCCCCCCTTCAGTGGCCCAACAGCGGGAGGACAAAAACTTTATAAAATATTTGTGATGGCCTAACTGAAAGAGAAAACTTCAAAATTTCATGAAATACCATGATAAAAATCATAAAATGAGAATTATCTCAAAACATGTTCCCTCAGATTTGTCTCATATTTTTTTGAAGATAGCCTAAAGTATACTCTAAAATCTAGTGAAGAGCTACCGAAAAGAAATTTCAAATCGAATTAAAAAGTATTTGGTAGCACTGCTGTTAAAAAATAATATTTGTTAGGATTTATTGGTCAATTTCCTTTGGAAATGTAAAGATGATTTTTTCTTATACCAAATATTTTCGGAGATATAAGCAAAATAATTAAGAGGGTTTAACAAAAATTTCTTTTCTGTGAAAAGGATGTGCTCCCATCAACCGTGGGGGCCAATTTTGGGTTTTTGTTTTTTGACCTTAGACGAATAGTGTTACAAAATTTGCTTTAAATCTGTAAAAGTCGATTAGACGGTTCTAGGATACCTCGCGTAGAATTACCCTAGGACATAATTTTTAGATTTAAACATTAACTTGAATTAACAATAACTTAAGAACGACTAGGCCTAAGAAAAAAGTTTATGTGACATATTTTGTTTAAAATTATACGTAGAATTTGATTTTGTTTGAGTTTTATTAAAAGAAAGTAAAATTAGGGTATTTTCGAAAAATTTATCAAATTTTAAAGATTTGTTTCAAATTCGAAGGAGTATCCGTCTCGATAACACTTCACCAGATTTTAGAGCATAATTTAAGCTATATATTAAATATTGACCTCATTTCTAAATAAGCCCTTTTGAACAGTTACGCTTGATGAACAAAAACTAAGTTTCATAGAAAATGAATCCTTACGTGGCATCCAACACCTCAGCTAAATTTCTTTTCAATTAAAAATAGTCGAAACAAAAATGGCACTTTTTCCAGCGCTTTTAAGCAGGAATTGCTCTAAAACATTTCAATCGTAATTTTCTTCTTTCACTGTTACCTGCAATCGGAAATGTTTGTGGCACTTTGGTTTTTGAATTATTGATTTACTACATATATTCATTCTGGAGTCTAATAAGGAAAATACAATAGTTACTCGCAGTAAATTGAAGTTTAAAATATGGCTAACTGAATTATAAATACATATTCAGAAACTAATAAATAAAAAATGATCTAGTAGAAAGGCCAGGTCACGCCGCTAGGTGGATTGATTCGGGTTTTTTGTATGGATTGTATGGATTGCATGGGAGAGACGTCATTATTGCATAGAAGTAGCACTTACGTCAAATGGTTTTTCCATTATTGCCGCAATCTTTTCATACAAAACATGTTTATTTTTATGTGTATTTTGTGTAGTATATAGTAAAGCAGTATATAGTAATGTAGTAGTATATAGTAATGTGTTGCAACGAAAAAGCAGATTTTGGTGAAATTGGTTTTTACGTCAACTATGCATTAGAGTGTCCCAAAATAGCACTATGTCAGAAAACCCTGGGGCTCACCCTTCAAATGATAGCTTAGGGTGTCACAACAAAACTTTTATATGACGTCAACGTTGACGCGATTTAGGGGTCGCACATTCGAGTTTTATGAAAAAATGGCATTTTTCAGGAGTAAATTTAAAAAAATATTTTTAGAAATATTAAAGTAGGTGAAACAAGGTACCTAACTATTTTTTTCACAATCATTGAGATCTGATACATTCATAAAAAAGTTATGGTGGCATGCCTGAAGTCATATTTATTATTATTATTATTTTATTATCTAATACTTACAGAGTAAGGATTAACCTTTTTTAATTTCTGCATTCGGGTCATTGCTTAGTTATTTCTATAATTCTAACTCTATTCCAATATCTGTAACTGTCTTACTCCATCTGTTATTAATATTATTAGGAAGTAGATTCCAGTTTGCAACGCCTCGTACAAAACAGGTATTACCATAATGCGATGTATTAAATTGAGGAAGGATAAAATTGCGTGCCCGATTCCTTCAAAATGGATATTTGGTTACAAAAATTTATTGAATTCGGCAAAAATTTAAAATTTTCGAAATTTCATTCAAATAAACGTCAAAACGGGTATCGAACAGTATCTCAGAGTAACGTACGTATACTGTGTAGATAGGAAATTTTATGACGAACAACTTTTCCAAAAAAAGTATGGACGTATGTTCAAATCTCGCTGAGGTATTCACGTTTTTCTAAAGACGGAAGAAAACATATTTTTTGTAAATTTTAAATTTTTGCAGTTCCACGTGAAAAAAGTAAATGATAAAACATGAACTATTTATTCTAAATGTTACCTACTTGTTTGGTAGGAGTTAATATATACCTTCCACAGAATTTAGCATCATTTAGGCTTACGAATCACTTTTAAAAAGGGGGTATTTATTTAAATAGGTACTATGTTTGAATCTCCCGAAACTAGGGTTGCTTCAAAATGATGCCTAACCGTGAGTTGTAGAAAAATGATTTTTAAACCTGAAAAAATAAACACTGAAATTTGTTTTATCCCTTTTTGTGCTATCAGTAGATGGTAGAATCAACAAGATGTATTCGGACAAATTGAAAGGTAATATTTATTCTAGTTGCTAACAATTTCATAGCTTGGTAATATAACACGGATAACATATGAAAAGGGCACGCTTAAAATAAAAAAATAGATTAAACTTTTTTTTTATATATCTTAAATACGGCTGCATTTAGAAGCCAATTATTATTTTGAACACTGGGTTGTCAAGCACATAAGAAGTTGCTCTTCAAATTCAAATTACATATATGCATAACGATAAATATACGAATAATAATAATCTCAGGTTACAAAATATTCAAAAAAGTCGTTGTTCTACAAAATTCTTTGATAAATATTGCACCATTTCAGAAAAAGTCTCAAAATGCATCAAATCACCACTATTTTTCCAAAAAAATCAGAGGGATTGTGCACAAGACACGACCGCATAGATGACGTAGGACCACGTAAGTCTCTTTGTAGCGATAGTAGGATGTATCCATGTATATAATAATACGATTCTTCATGTATACAAGCTACATCCGTAACGGTCATCAAAGTAGAAACATTGTATACATTCAATCCTCAACCGATTTTGAAGTTATATCCATCAATTGATTGAATATATTTTATTAAAACGAAACCAAGTTAGTAACTAAACCAAACAGTAAATAAATTTGTATGATATGTTTCTATGTTGAATAGTGCTTTTCCTCTGGTAATCGGTAGACGGTACGCGCGAGTTTTCAAAAAGTTGAAAATTTTGCGCAACTTTTCTGCGGCTTACAAAAGGACACGGATAAAGCATTTACAACCTGCAGACGTATTGGAAGTCGCAGAAAATGTCGCCTGTGACCAGAAAACTTATTACCGTCATTGGTTGGTCGTCCGCAATGGTGATAAATTCAACTTTTCCCTCGTTGACTGTGTTTATTATGGTATTAACTGGGCAAGAAAATATAATAAACTCTTCAATCGTTGTGTGGCCCTTAAAAGAACCGATTGTTTGATTATCATAACTCCTGCTTGCAATAAACTTGCACTAACGAATTTAACGTACTTCTCTGTTCGGTAAATTGGAGTACCGATAACCGCTAACCAGGCACGGCTTGTTGCAACGGACCAACCAGAAAGCCTCAGCAGCTATGCGATTAACGAAACCGTTCGTGTGTGGTCCTGAATCACGATGAAATACCACTCCAAGTGGCCAGCTGCAAGTGACGTGGGATGCTTCTGGTCGTTTTGTTGTCGTGAGCAGCATATGTCGCCAGATATTCCATCACGGGTCACGGCAGCGAAATGGTGCTTCAGCTCCAACACACGGTCACACGGTCAGCCGCCGATGAACACGTGCACGAGTCGAACGTGACTCCCGTTTGCCCTGGCAAACGATGTTGGCACTAGCTCAGCTAGCGTTTGAATAATGCTGTTCGCCGGCTTACCACGTATTATGTACCAGAGCAAGCGACAAGAAACAACCACACCCATTTTTCATGGTCCTTCATTCTATCATCTACATGAAATAAAAAATAGAGCATTTCAATTTCAGTCTAAACAAAAGAGCAAAGTTGCCAAAGAAAAATTACGCTACGTATATTACTGTAGCATTGGTGATGGATAAATTTGTGTTGCTAAGATGCAAAAGATGTTACTAAAACTCTTTCATTTGATTAAATCCAATTTCATTTATTTTGACGCTTGACCGAAAACATTTACTTGGAGCTAGTATATTTGTTGGCTGCAACCAGCGCAACCAGCGTCCAGCAGCAACAAGCGAACAGAAGCGCGAGAGGTGATCGGTTAAAATTATTTGGTAAGAGGCGAACAATCAGATTAATCTAAGTTAAATAGAATTAAAATCAGTGAGTGAAAATTCCTCAAATCTTCATGAACACATGTTTCGTTCTTAAAAGAACGGTTTCTCGACGTGATATGCTGGAAATTTAAGCCTTCTTTTCCGTCTTCTTGGGCAGCAACAAAACAGTTTGGATGTTCGGAAAGACACTTCTCATAGCAGTGGTGACACGGGACAGCAATTTGTTCAACTCTTCTGATCGTTTCGTTGTCGCGAGCAGCATATGTCCTCCCAATTCCAGAGCTTCAGCAGTCAGATATTCCTTCACGGCAGCGAAACGAGTGCTCCAGCTCCAACACCTCGCTTGGTGAATTTGCATGTCTTCGTTGCCTTATCCGTGGGAAGCAGCAACAGCTGAAGCTCAACAATTTTCGATCGGATTCTATAGGGCGTAAATTAAATACAATCATAAGGAAGCTTAACCCATAGCTTATATCGTATATATTTCTGTCATTCGTGCTAGGGAAGCACTGACGAGGGAAAGCAAAAATATGAAAATAATTCAAATTTTCAAAATCAATTCAAAAACAAAAATTTTTCAAATTCAATTACAAAAACAAAATCAATAGTTTTCTATGTTTTCAATATTTTCAATAGATTTCCCGATCAATTGGTGTAAATATCTTGGAAATCTATTGAAAATTGACTGAATTATAAGCCGAAGCGTGAAAACGCGTTTCTACTTTGATGACGTCATTTCCAACAACCAATCACGATGCGAGAATTCTGGTAAAACATAGGTTCATTATTTTCAATTTTTCAATAGTTCAACATCAAGAATCCACACTTTTCTTTATTTGGTTCAATTCTTAGAAGATTTTCCAATCGATTGGTGTAAGAATATTGAAAATCGTTTGGAAAACCGCTGAGCTATTAGCGCTCAAAACCTTTCATTTTTCGTGACGCTCGCATTTTTCGATTTTTTGGAATGACACCCTATCTCAAAACTTGCCGTAAGACGTAGTCCTACGTCAAAAAAAAATTCGAAGTTACCATTTCGTGTATATCTTAATTTTGCAATTTTTCCTGACTTTAGAACATGGTGGAATTTTTTTCAGTGTTTATTTTTTATGTTTAAAACTCAATTGTCAACAACTTACGCTTAGGAACCATTTTAGAGCAAACCTAGATTCTGGAGATACAATTTCTCAAACATAGTACCTAATAAAATAAATACGCCCTTTTTAAAAGTGATTCTTGAGCCTAAATAATGCCAAATTTTTTGGAAGGTGCATATTTTCTCGTATCAAAAACGTAAGTGACGTTTAGAGCAAATAGTCCATGTTTTACCTTTGTTATACTATATAACAAAGGTTTAGAAATTGGTCGAAAAACGCGAAATAGAACCAAGGCCCGGAGGGCCAAGTGTCATATACCAATCGATAGGGTTCGACGAATTGAGCAATGTCTGTATGTGTGTGTGTGTGTGTGTGTATGTATGTGTGTGCAGCTCATTTTCTATCGCCTATTTCTCGAAGATGGCTGAACCGATTCATCCGCTTAGGATTGGGCAAAATTCCCGAAAGTATCGATAATTGAATATCAATATCAAATCCGCCGCTTTATCGATACCGTCGATATATCGCTCGTGAAGCATCGATATTAGATTTATCGATACTATTTAAGGCGGCATTCTGGGATTAGGAAATGCTACTCAAAAAAAGGGATTCATAAAAATTAATCAATAAAAAACATGTTGAGCAAAGAGAGGGCCCCCAAAACACGCACGCAACACATCACTCGCTCCAGTACAACTCTATTTCGGACACGTCGCTTTGTACGGAAAACCGCACCACAGCTGTTCACGCCCGACTGAATCGTATGCTGCCCCGGAATCCACAAAAATATGATGGGTTGTACTCCCGACACATCTAGATGACATGCCGAAGAGTAAAAATTTGATCCGTATTAGCACGGGCCTTCAAAAGCCAACCTGGTACTACCCTACGAACTCTCCAGCCACCGGGGATAGATGACGTAACAAAATCTGTTGGTGACTTTGACCAGCGTTATGCTGCGGTAATTGCAGCAATCTATCCGATCCCCCTTTCTGTAGATGGGACAAACCACACCCTCAATCCACTCATCCGGCAGCTCTCTCCCAAACCCCTGAAACCATCCAGTGATGTGTCGTTGCTGGCGGTTCTTGGCCATTCCTGCAGAGTTCCGCCGGGAGTTGCTCCTTTCCGGTTCTAGCTCTGCTCGATCTCTGTCCCACCTCTGCCACTTTCACCGCTATTATGGCGCGTAAAAAACTGGAAAATCTTTATGCCTTCAACGCCCAATACTACTCTATGTGCTCTCTGGTCAGTTTTGAATTGCTGAAAATCGCATATCGTACGCACTTACTGTTCAATAAGCGTTAAACACGTAAGTGACATTGTTCAAGGTTTTGCATAAGAGTCAATTCCAAGGGGTCGGACACTCAGCACATTGCACAGCACGGTTGCCAGATCGATAAGATTATAACGAATTTAACAAATCTTGCAGTTCGGCACTTGTACCGAAATCGACACAGTTCGGCTCGTTTCAAGTCGTCTAACATAAAAACGGCTGTGTCGAGGTCATTTCTAATAAAGTAAATTTGAGAATTAAGCTTAGAAGCTACCCGAAAAGAAAACAGTGCGAGAAAAAATCCTAAAAAATTTGTTTTTTTGAGCATTTCCTGACCTAGTTTTAGTCTATATTTTTTCAGCTGCATATCCCGCTTTATCAGAACAGTATCGGGATGAAATTATCGATTTAGCATAATATCGACGTCGTAAGTATCGATGAAATATATCGAAATATCGGCCTTCGAGTATCGATACCGCGGGTATCGATACGGTATCGCCCAATCCTACATCCGCTATTACTTTTGTTTGGAAGATATTTATGCGTAGTATATCACCATTCAGTTGTTTCGTGGTACGACGTTTCGTTTAAAAGTTATAGGCAAAAATGTGAAAACTACGTGACGCGGTTTTTTCCGGAAATACACAACCAATTTTAATGATCTTAGTACCAAATGAAAGCTCTTGCTATCACTAAACTTTCTACCAAGTTTCATCGAAAACAAATATGCAGTTTAAAAGTTACGCTTAAAAAACCAGTTTTGACAAGGTCCAAATGATCGCCTGTTTCTCAGAGATGGCTAAACCAATTTATGCGTTATCAGTTTCATTGGCAAGGTAATATAGCCGGATAGATCACTATTGAATTGTTTTTTGATTGGATGTTTAGTTTGAAAGTTATGAGCAGCCGTATACACCACACCAAAATTAACTATAAATTATAATGATTTTAACCACGTTAATCTGCCTAATTTCAGTTATTTTAATGTCAAACGAAAGGTTTTAACACTACGAATATATATGCAAAATTTCATAAGAATTGGTTTTTCCGGTCAAAAGATATTAACCCTCGAAGACCCGCGCTAACTTTTGTAGCAAAGTTACTCCTCCGCACAATAGCCCAAAACCAAAGAAAACGTGCGCACTAGAGTTTTGAATAGTAAAACTTGGTTTTAAGTTTATCCAACCTTTGGAAGAGTTTTTTGGAATTGAATGTTCTATCGTCTGGTAGAATTTAAATTTTGACTAATTCCCCTAAAAGTAAAATAAAAAAATTATTTTTCTTCAGTTTCAATATAACACATTGATGTGTTCTGCAAAGTTTTAGAGCATACTATTTCAAGAAATTTTGCTGAAGACAGTAACCTTCTATCTCTTCAGCGAAGATAGAGAAATCTTATTTATTGTAAATGCACTTGTAAAATCAGTTTTTCTATTTCAGCTCTTTTTAAAATTGTTGAATGACTTTTTCATGAACTATAACAATTTAAACATTAATGCATCGAATTATTCTGACATTTTGCTCATAACAAGTTTATTGAAAAACATGCGGTAGTTAAACAATGATATGTAACTATATAAAAATATGGCATGCAAAAACCTGCACATCTTGTACAAAATACAACAGCGTGAGTAACCGAGGGTTAATAAAAATTGATGGTAATAAAAATTGATGATGTATATTGATAAATTAGTAACAACTTACCCAGCAATTTCATGAGAAAAGGAACTATCAAAATTTATAAGTGCTTTCATTTTGATCAAATTTTGTAAACTTATTCAATTTCCAAAAATTTTATGTAAACCAACGCACAATGCAACGTTAACCAATAGATGAATTATTTTCCGAAGACGTGTCGATTTCTATCTCAAATAGCAAGTAAGACCGTATAACAAAGGTTCCTTTCACCACTAGGTGGATTAAATCAGGTTTTTACCTTTGTTATTACCTTTGTTATACTATAACAAAGGTTTAGAAATTGGTCGAAAAACACGAAATTGATCCAAGGCCCGGAGGGCCGAATCACATATACCAATCGATAGAGCTCGACGAACTGAGCAATGTCTGTGTGTGTGTGTGTATGTGTGTATGTGTGTATGTGTGTATGTGCAGCTCATTTTCTATCGCCTGTTTCTCGAAGGTGGCTGAGCCAATTTGACCGCTTTTACTTTTGTTTGAAAGGTATTATTGCCTAGCATATCACTATTGAATTGCATTGCTGTCCGACGTTTCGTTTAAAAGTTATAAGCAAAAAGGTGAAAACTACGTGACACGCGTTTTTCCGGAACTACGCAACCAATTTGAACGATCTTAGTACCAAACGAAAGCTCTTGCTATTACTAAACTTTTTACCAAGTTTTATTGAAAACGGACAAGCACTTTAAAAGTTAGCCTTTAAAAACCTGTTTTGACTAGGTACAAATGATCGCCTGTTTCTCAGAGTTGGCTGAACCGATGTATGCGCTATTATTCTCATTTGAAAGGTAATATAGCCTAATAGATCACTATTGATTTGTTTTTTGATTGGACGTTTAATTCAAAAGTTATGAGCAATCGTATACAACACATTAAAATTTACAATTATTTTCGACTATTTCATCTTAGATAATTTATCTAGTATAAATTTTTTTGGCATCAAATTAGAGGTTTTATTGCTGCAAATATATCTGCAAAATTTCAGAAGAATTGGTTTTGCCAGTCAAAAGATATTAACCTTTGAACACTCGCGTCAGCTTTTGTAACACGGTTGCTCGCGGGAGACAATAGCCCAAAACCAAAAAAATGTGCGCATTAGAGTTTTGACTAGGAAAACCTGGTTTTAGGTTTATCGCACCTTTGGAAGAGTTTCTTGAAATTGCAAGCTCTATCGTCTGGTAGAATTTAAATTTTGATTAGTCCCCCTAAAAGTGAAATAAAAAAAATATTTTTCTTCAGTTTCAATATAACACATTGATGTGTTCTGTAAAATTTAAGAGCATATTATTACAAGAAACTTTGCTGAAGACAGTATCCTTCTATCTCTTCAGCGAAGAGAGAAAAATCTTATTTATTTTGTATGAATCAGTTTTTCCATTTTAGCTCGTTTTGAAATTGTTGTATGACTTTTTATGTTGTACAAATAGTAAAAATACACAACTTTGCTGAATATAGTATACCTCTATGATTGCTTGTTTAGGAACTGTAGAACTTTGATTATAAAAATATCCTAATTTTGACCCCGAATTACTCGACTATCGACAGACGGATACATTTAAAACATTTTACTTTTGCTGTTTTGTTTTGTTGCATACAGACACCATTTTTCCATATGGAGAAAGAAAGAAAGTTCCAGCTGGGGCCTATTGCGGTACACCTCACATACTGATTGCTTCGTTTCTGTGATGTCAGTTTTTACTGATCTATTTTGCCAACAGTTTAAAGTATTAATGCATTGAATAATTATGGTATTTTGATCATAACAACCCAGGTAACCAATAAGCATTAAAATAAGCAGTAAATCAGTCGTTTATTAGCATCTCTGGCGTTTTATACTGCAGGTTGTTGTTTATCAGCTTTTTGACTGCATAACTGTTGTAAATTGGCATCCACAATTCTATTTAAATTCTTCTTGTTGGTAACTAGGTGCAAATAAGCATTGTCAGCACTATAAGAGGGCTAGCAGTAAAGTAGCCGCATATTTTGCCAAAATAGCATTTAAGTAGCATTTAAGGCAACTTAAATGCTTATCGGCTTGCTTTTAAATTGCATTGGAAATGCTTATTGGTTACCTGGGAAGTTTATTGAAAAATATACGTTAGTTAAACATCAATTTGTAACTTTATAACAATATGGCATTCTAAAACCTACACGTGTTGTACAAAATACAACAACGTGAGTAACCGAATGATTGATGAAAACTTTATTGAATCAAATAGAATGGCATTACAGTAAATTATGCATAGTTCAAAACCTTTAAACTAGACCTTTACTACGCAATGTATATGTTAAATAATAATATTTCCTCTTACAACTTACTTTTACTTGCATTTACTCAAATTAGTAACAACTTACTTATACTTTCTCAGCAATTTCATGAAAAAAGGATCTATCAAAATTTATAAGTGCTCCTATTTTGTTCAAATATTGTAAACTTTTTCAATTTCCAAAAAAATTATGTAAACAAACGCACTACGCAACGTTAACGTAGATGAAGACCGTATAACAAAGGTTCCTTCACCACTAGGTGGATTAAATCGGGGTTTTCATTTACCTCTTTCACATAAAACTGCTCAAATTTGAAAATTACAGAAATGTGTTTTGTTCCGCCTTCATAAAATGGTAAATATCTCAGCGAAATTTGAAGCTACGTCCTTACTTTCTTCGGAAAAGTTGTTCGTCATAAAATTTCCTAAACTAATAAACCCCAAAATTAAAATAGTACAGCTACCTTCTTCTGAGACATCGTTCGATACCCTGTTTTAACGTTTATTTAAATGAAATTTGCCACCAGACATGCCACCATAACTTTTTTATGAATGTATCAGATCACAATGATTGTGAAAAAAATAGTTAAGTACCTTGTTTCACCTACTTTAACATTTGTAAAAATATTTTTTTAAATTTACTCCTGAAAAATGCCATTTTTTCATAAAACTCGAATGTGCGACCCCTAAATCGCGTCAACCAATATTGACGTTATATAAAAGTTATGTTGTGACACCCTAAGCTATCATTTGAATGGTAAGCCTCCGGGTTTTCTGACATAGTGCTATTTTGGGACACTCCATGGGCAGCACAGAGAGTAGATATTCATTGAGGAACAAATTTTTCGGGAATCCTTGGGTAAATTTTCAAATATCACAGAGAACAGACTCCCATTCAGGAACAAATTTTTCGGCAATTCTTGGATCAAATTTCAAATTAATATCACCTAATATATTAGCGTCACCACCACTATAGTTTTCCAACTAAATGATTCCTTTGATTTGCACACTGACAGCCTTTGACTCCTCTGGCGCTAGTATATATGGACCATAAACGTTACACTAGCGCCAGAAGCGAGCTTTTGTGAGTTTATTGTAGAATTTTCCCTATAGTTTCCCAACTAATTCGGTATTTTAATTTTCCCAAAAAAGTGAATTTTTCTATCTTATTTGATAGCCCGTCGTTTCCTGAATCTAGCAGTTCTTTTTTTATTTCACTTAAGTCAATATTCGATGAAAAAATTAATAAAAATCAAAACTAGAATGATTTGCTGTTTGACAGATATCAACCAAGCCGATTGATTGACTTGATGTCAGAAGTTCTCTCCCTCTCTTCTATCTCTCTGATAGAGCTCTTCATTTTAACCGAGCTTTTAAAGCTCTCATAAGAAACCTGTATCGTTCGATGACCATAGTGTATCTATTCACTGTGTTGTCTAAGGCGAGCTAAAAAGAAAAGTGGTTTACTTATAAGCTATCGTCTTATTCCCATTTTTTTTTTCAAATATAAAAAAAATGTTTTTTCATTACTTCCATTAGTCAAATTCGGAAAAGTCTTCATGTAGCGATTGAATGGCATCATATCTTGTCAGAGTATGCGGAAATGTATATACCACTAAAATACTCAATTCTATCCAAGTGGGGACATTTTGGTTAGATATCTGTTATCTGTTGATTAAACGTGTGCAAATGCATAATAATATAAAATGACCAATTTTTTCTTATTGTTACTAGGATGGAGTATATATTGGAAAGGTACAACGCAATACCTGTAGCCCATGATGTAGCAGAAACAAACCGTTGTTATAGTTCAAATTATTTCTGGAATGAATATGTAGTAAGTATGCTTTTACGACTATTAAATATTTTTCATAAAACGTTATTCACCCATTTCCTGTGGAGACACTTAAGTTTTCGCTCTAGAAGATAACTTCAAAAATCAAAGAGGTTGCGTACGAGACACGACCCCACAGATGACGTTGGGCTACGTAGGGTTCTTACTAAGTCGGCAAACTGAACGGGTGCATTTTGAATTTACTCCCGGTTCATCGTGTTTAGCTAGTTTTTATTAATAACCGCTGACGAGGTAATGTGGACGTGCATCGGTTGCACTCGGGGGTTCCATGCTGCATGCGTATATGTTTCGATACAATGCAGCTCATCACGAAGAAGAGACAAAAAATTCGAGGATCCGCTATCATAGACAGTCGATATTTGTATAACGCGGGTAATTGGGACCGCGTTATATAAAGCGCGTTATACTCGTACCCGTAGCATATGGGAGTTGAGTTAATAGGGGCTATACCCGAATTTTACGAAATTTTGAATCAACACGACCATGGTTCCTTTAGCAAAGATGTCAAGTATATATTTTTCCATCTTACAGGTGCTTGGTGAGACAGAAAAAATCCCCTCTTGGTCTTCTAGAGCTTCCGGAACATCCGCTAAATTTTCAGTTCTGTAAAGTCTTCTCATAGCTTTAAAATTCTTTTTAAAGTCCCTATGGCTTATTATTTGGCGTAATTTAAGTAAAGACAAACAATCCGTGCTATTGAGAAACCATCATGCGATCCTCTGACAAATCCGGAATATCCCTAAAAGTGGTCAACGAGCGAAAACTGTTCTTTGAGCTCGGAATTATGATCATTCAACCTCGAATTGAACAATGTGAAATAGGAATATAAATTCAGCGGTTTGTGATTCAATCTGGCCACCATGAAATGCATCGAAAGATCCGACATTAAATGATTAAAATTGATGATCAAGGGCATCGAACTGCTTATCGCGTTGAAGAAAGCAACAAAGTTTTCGTAGCCTGTTCGCTTTTACAAGAAGCCCCATTCTGAATTGTCCAGAAAAAGGTGAACACAAAAGCAATAATACTTCTCTCTCATTTTTTTTCTCAGGTAAAATCCATAAAAATATTAGATACCGTCAACGCGAATTACAGAATGGCCATGGCTAACTACGATGGTTAGATTTCTGTTAAAATTTTCCCAAAAGAGCATAATACCTGGTTAAGAGCTTATACAAAAGTTGATATATTTGCTATTAGAATTGTAAGTATAGTAAATTTTACCGGTAGTTCACTAGCGAAATTGGTAATTTCAACAAACTTGCGAAATAACCTCGTTTATTTATCAGTGAATATTTGCAGTATTTGCATCATTTCTGTTTCTAAATCCGAAATGTTTCATATCAAACCTTTTTCAAATTGTAACGCGGACTTCAACATAAATGTTCACTTATTGTTCACGTTGACGGCAAATCCTAATTTTCCAGTGAACGTTTTGGCGGCCATGTCGAGTCATGAGCGGCCTATCTGGTTGAGGATTGCTGATATTCCATTTCATTTTGATCTGTTACAAATTACAAACGTTTGCATTTCCAGTGACCAATTTCAAGTAAGCTTTGAATTTTCTCCCGGTGAACCATCCAATGGTCAAATTACACTCAAAATATTCATGATATATTCTGGATTTTCCGGAGGACCACCTTACGGCTTCCTAAGGTAACTTATTTATTACCTTTTTTTTAAATTTGTATCAATTACCCGACTTTCCCTCTTCCCTCTTCTGTTGGATACTCTTACTCCAGTATTTTGAACTATTGTGGTATGCCCCGTTTAATTATTTTACTATACGCTTCAAGCTTATCTATCACTTATTGAGGAAGTGACAGGCTGGTAGCTGGAGCGAGACATGTGCCAATCAGGGATGACTAGGTTTATGAACCTAGTACCCCGATCGGCGACGCCAACCAGATCACCCCTTTTTAAGATACTGCAGTCTACGTACTATTTGTGCTCAATGATTGCAGAGCAAGTGTTCCGAGATTAAACATCATCTTGCACGAGACTGAGATTCCGAAGATGATATTCACTCGGAAAATGTCCTGCCGCAAGACCGGTAAGCTTGCTGAGATCTTTTTTATTGAGACTCAGCGACTTTTGAGTAACCCTCATACTCGCCGTTGTATATTTTTAGATTGTTTGAGCGATTGTGTAGCCATCCTACTGGCCATAACTGTTCGGCTCTCCTTTTGTTTCAGCCCACCCTCCAGCACACAGTTAGAGATCAGGCAGAATGATTCTCAACCCGTGAGTAAAGAGTTGGAGCCACAACTTCGTTTGTCGACTCACAACGAGTCGGCGTGTTGAGGATAGACGAGGATCAGGACTGAACCTCTGCTAGCGCATCGTTCAAGTCCTACTCCTCCCCTATTCTCCTCTCCACCTCATTCATTTCTTTGTTTTTCGGCAGAGAGAGCATGCACGGTAAGAAATCGTTCATTGCATCAGTCACCGGCTTGATGCAGTGAGGGCAAATTACTTTGAAGGGCGCCCTGGTACTCCACACAGTGTTGCCACATATTCATCTGTACTGGAAGGTAAAAAAATCTTTTTCATCTGTACTTTTGCTTTCAAAAATCTGTACCACAAAGTTGGTTTGTTACATAGGGAAACCTGGTTTGTTTGCTTTAAAAAATACAAAAATCGCAAATTACTGACTTCTTTGATGATATTGGTACATAACCTTAAAGACAGACATGTTTTGTTTTGTTTGCATTCATGTCAAGAGGTGCTCCTCTATTGATTTCAAGTAACAAAACTGAAAGAAAAAAATAAGTTTTTGACAGCCAAAAAAATCTGTACCCATCTGTACTTTATGACAAAAATCTGTAATCTGTACCGTACAGAATCTGTACCAAAAAAATCGGAAAAATCTGTACTTTTCCAGTTAAATCTGTACATGTGGCAACACTGACTCCACAGGCTCCGTTGCGGCGAGAGAATTTATAGAACCCCCTCCACCATTCATCCCTCGGCACGGGTCGGGTCACACCTTGGATTAGGGGTTTATCCATTCAAGTTTTTACATAATAGCCATGAATCACAGCTATTAAAACCATCCTCCTTTAGGGGCTTTGGACACTCTGCTTTGGTTCTTAGTTGTTATACTTACTATAAGTACCGTCTTGCAGACGGAGAGTTTAAACTCAGCCTTCGCATGAGTGCCCTCTTCTCTGTCCGCATACGACCCTAGTTTCCACCGGTTGTCCGATTTCCACTAAGAAACGTATCCTGGGTGGTACCACAAGGAGGTAGAAATAGGAGTTGCTGAATAAGAGGCTGTGGAACTTCGTGGTAGTTCTGGAGCGCATTATTCAACCATTTACCCGACTTTAGTTACTTAAATTACTTACTTTTTAGTTACTTAAATATTGTACCAATTTCAACCAACTTTACCAATACGAAAATTTCAACGGATATTCCGGATCTTCCAGCAGGCCAACCCGTAACTTTGTGGTTTCCGTATATCACTTAGAGGGTTAACTGTTATATGCCCTACAACTTCTTAAAATACACCACGGTCGTATCTACTCAAAATCGCTCAAAATTCGAGTTTAGTTCCAATTAACTCAATATCCATAAACAGTCATAAACAGATGTCAAAAACAACTTTTGAATCACTCGACCGATTTTAGTAATTTTTATAGCAAATGGAAGATATTTTAATGAGCTTATAATTAAAAATCAGAGGAGTTGTGTACAAGACACGACCGCATATATAGGTGACGCAGGACTACGTAAGTCTCTTTGTAGTGATAGTAGCATGTATTCATGCTTGTAATCATTCTTCATGTATACATGCTATATACAACATATATACATGCTACATGCGTTGTATGTAACATTTATCAAAGTAGTAACATTGCATACGTTCAATTCTCAAAACATTGTGCATTTGAAAACAATTTAACAAAATCAAGAACACAAACTATTGCTTGCCTGCTACCTTACAGAAACTAAAGATTGTTTTTATTACCCATGGTTTCCCACGTTGAAGGGATTTTACCAATTCAATCCTATTTTATCAACAGTACATCTTTTCACTACACTTTTAATGAAACGGCAAGCATGCGTATTCATACAGTATTATTATAACTGTACACTACAGCTGTGGCACATTTTTCCAACACAGATATAAAATTCGCCGAGGTTTAATCGTCTCGTAGTAAAGAATTTGCGATTTGTTGGGGCAACGAACTTGTGTCATCTGGCACACTTCCCTAACACAGACATCAAATTGGACTAGGTTTAATCGCGTTCGTAAGAAATCTGTTGGCACGAGGGGGCTTTGTCACTCTTTCTGGCGTACTTCCCAATCAAGGACATCAAAATGGTCTAGGTTTAGCCGCGGTGTTAAGAAATATTGTTGAAATGAGGTAGCTTCGTCACTTGTTTTGGCTTACTTCCCAAGCATAGATATCAAATTGGTATAGGCTTAGATCATCGTAAAGAATCTTCCAACCAATCACGAAGCGAGAATTCTGGTAAAACATAGGTTCATTATTTTCAATTTTTCAATAGTTCAACATCAAGAATCCATACTTTTCTTCATTTGGGTCAATTCTTAGAAGATTTTCGCGCTATTAGATTCTTAGAAAATATTAGCGCTCAAAACCTTTCATTTTTCGTGACGCTCGCATTTTCCGATTTTTTGGAATGACACCCTAACTCAAAACTTACCGTAAGACGTAGTCCTACGTCAAAATTTGCATTTTAACCTTAATGAGCTTTAACCTTTACGTCTCCGACATAAAAATGATGGTACTTGAAGTTACCCTTTTGGCTCTATATCCACTTATTTTCATTCGATTTTTATGCAATTGGTCTTAAAAGAACCACATTACATTGGCCTTTGATGAAAAAATAAGTTGATAAATTATGGTTCCATTTTCCCGGAGATATTCCAGATCGCAGTGGGATTTTTTTGACGTCATAAGCATAAGCATAAGCATGTGAAATAAAACTAGAAATATACTTCCTCGTCATCCATTTTATTTGTGGTCAATAAGAATGAAACTTACACTATCCTGTAGAGCGCAAGTTCACGTTCCACACTTCGGAACATCCGGTATCGATTCGAAATGGGGGTATCAAATCAAAGGATTTTTCAACGCAAGTCCTTGCTTTAACTTTTGGATGTATTTTGATCTGATCTGGACATTCCGGAATATCCCTTGTCGGTTCTACGAGAATTCGAATTTGGCCATTTTGAAATTTCTTTGGAAATATGGCAAATGGGGTATCAAATCTAAGGATTTTTCAACGCGATTTCTTGGGTGTGTGCAGAGTCTAAATTACAGCCACAAAGAATCGCCCAAGTCTTTATTGTTTAGTCAACTGAATACGACTGACTGTGCTTACCAGCCAGGTCTTTGAACGCGGTCGGAATCTAGATGACTCCGATGATTGCCGACACGACGATGCACCGAACTGCTCGTCGCATCGGCGGCACATTCTAGCGCTGCCGAGATGGTATACAGCGCGATGCATGTTGTGATGCTGGGAGACGAGATATTCTGTACCAAGGGCATTCAACCCCCACATCTCACCTCTTCTCACAAGACGAAATTTGAAAAAAAAAACCTAATATAAAAGTATAGAAGAAAAAGTCTAATTTGCACGCTACAAAAAAATATTAGTGAATTTGCCATTTATTATATTTATATGGAGATAAAAGACAACTTTCCATGCATTCAACTGATTCCAAGCAAACGAAATTCTGAAAATAACTCTTTTCAATGAAATTGTAAGTGAGTTTGTGGCAGAGGGTAGTTTCTGTATTTGATCATTCAAAAGGTGCAACAGTTCGGCATCACTACCACCACTTGTACTATTCAAATACTTAGCAATTCAACAATCAATCAAATCTTTAAATCTGATGAGAGAATTCAACAATCAACACCATTAAGAACACTATTTACTGGGACCTGGTTAAGTTACCTGGTGAGAACAGATGGATATCCTAGCACATCCCCCTCCATATCATTGACTTTTCTCTGAGAGGAAACACAAGTTTTCGATTCTTTCAGCATTGAAGATAATTCGACTCGTAGGGTAAGTCTAAGAGCAACTTTTCCTTCACGTAATTGCTGTTTTTGCCTTTTCAGAAATGTGGAAAACTGCCCTTCCTATTCTAATCTGTAAAGTAAATTTTTCATCACCCGCGTTGTCGTGTCCTTCTGGACCCGTAGGATTCTCAGCCTGGTGATTATTTCGAGACGATACTATCGAGTTTTCCAGCCGAAGTACCTTTACTTCTTGTTTATTTCACTTAACTTTCATAACATATCATGACACTATTTTTCTGAGTCGCTCTTTTTAACAAACAGTTTCCATTGACCTCATGGGATCAACCATTTTAACTGCCAAAAATCCAAATAAATCAATAGCTCAAACCTGTATAACAACTTATGCATATAATCTGGTACTTGATTCATACTAAGTAAAGCCATCTTTTCGACAATGATCATATTAAACTATTTTATTTGTCTCTGGTCGTATCAAGCAGTTTGATCCGTCTATGGTCTTACCGGTCCATCTTTTTCTTTTACTTCTTCTTATATCTTTTTCAACAATGATCGTACCAAATCATTTAGTTCGTCTATGGTTGTACCGAACATATATGTCATTCAACAATGATCTTACCAAATCATCTAGTTCATCTATGGTCGTACCGAACCATATCCATCATTCAACAATGATCATATCGAATCATTTAACTCATCTATGGTCGTACCGAACCATATACATCATTCAACAATGATCGTATCAAAACCTTTAGTTCATTTATGGTCGTACCGAACCATATACATCATTCAATAATGATAGTATCGAATCATTTAGTTCATCTATGGTCGTACCGAACCATATACAACATTCAACAATGATCGTACCAAATAATTTAGTTCATTTATGGTCGTACCGAACCATATACATCATTCAACAATGATCATATCGAATCATTTAACTCATCTATGGTCGTACCGAACCATATACATCATTCAACAATGATCATACCAAATCATTTAGTTCATTTATGGTCGTACCGAACCATATACATCATTCAACAATTATCATATCGAATCATTTAACTCTTCTATGGTCGTACCGAACCATATAAATTATTCAACAATGATCGTACCAAATCATTTAACTCATCTATGGTCGTACCGAACTATATACATCATTCAACAATGATCATATCGAATCATTTAACTCATCTATGGTCGTACCGAACCATATACATCATTCAACAATGATCGTATCAAAACCTTTAGTTCATTTATGGTCGTACCGAACCATATACATCATTCAATAATGATCGTATCGAATCATTTAGTTCATCTATGGTCGTACCAAACCATATACAACATTCAACAATGATCGTACCAAATAATTTAGTTCATTTATGGTCGTACCGAACCATATACATCATTCAACAATGATCATATCGAATCATTTAACTCATCTATGGTCGTACCGAAACATATACATCATTCAACAATGATCGTATCAAAACCTTTAGTTCATTTACGGTCGTACCGAACCATATACATCATTCAATAATGATCGTATCGAATCATTTAGTTCATCTATGGCCGTACCAAACCATATACAACATTCAATAATGATCGTCCCAAATAATTTAGTTCATTTATGGTCGTACCGAACCATATACATCATTCAACAATGATCATATCGAATCATTTAACTCATCTATGGTCGGACCGAACCATATACATACCATATCATTCAACAATGATCGTACCAAATCATTTAGTTCCTTTATGGTCGTACCGAACCATATACATCACATTATTTCACTTATTGATGATTGTACCGAACCATGTACTTCACACAACAATGATCGTACTGAATCATTTTCCAAAACTTGTTCTGAACTCTAATTTTTTTGTATTAGCCGCCGAACCACTTCACAAAACGGCTGTACTAAGCCGTTTAGAATCAATATTGTCTCCAGGTCATTTGTTCAACGGTCCTACCGAGCTGTTCCATACAAATGGTCATAACGAGCCATTTTCCAACAATTCATTATCGAATTCATCAACGATCCTGTTCACCAAATCATTTTATTTAATAGTAGTACCGAGCAGTTTTGATAAAATGGGTATACCAGACAATTGGATTTTATACTCATTTTCTCCTAATGCTATTAACGCTATTATTAACAAAAACAGAAACAGATAACACTCTGTTCATACACCCTGGTTTCATCGAACACGTTTTGACGTAGGACTACGTCTTACGGCAAGTTTTGAGATAGGGTTTCATTCCAAAAAATCGAAAAATGCGAGCGTCACGAAAAATGAAAGGTTTTGAGCGCTAATAGCTCAGCGGTTTTCCTATCGATTTTCAATATTCTTACACCAATCGATCGGAAAATCTTCTAAGAATTGACCCAAATGAAGAAAAGTATGGATTCTTGATGTTGAACTATTGAAAAACTGAAAATAATGAACCTATGTTTTACCAGAATTCTCGATTCGTGATTGGTTGGAAGATTCCTTGCGATGATCTAAACCTATACCAATTTGATATCTGTGCTTGGGAAGTAAGCCAAAACAAGTGACCAAGTTCCCGCATTTCAACAAGATTTCTTAACACCGCGGTTAAACCTAGACCATTTTGATGTCCTTGCTTGGGAAGTACGCCAGAAAGAGTGACAAAGCCCCCTCGTGCCAACAGATTTCTTACGAACGCGATTAAACCTAGTCCAATTTGATGTCTGTGTTAGGGAAGTGTGCCAGAAAAAATGACACAAGCTAGTTGTCCTGACAGATCGCAAATTCTTTACTGCGAGACGATTAAACCTCGACGAATTTGATATCTGTGTTGGAAAAATGTGCTACAGCTGTAGTGCTCGGTTATAATACGACTTTGTATGAAGGTGAAATTAGTCATCATCGATTCTGCCAATTTTAAAAGCAGTTTTTTTGTTTGAAACAAAAATTCGGTTTATGAAAATATATTCGCTGTGTTTAGATTGGCAAGAAGAATGCAGTATGTACATTTTTATAAACACAATCCCGCTTTTGAGCCGAAAAGCTACTTCCGAAATTGGGCTTTCCGACGAAAAGTCAATGACTGTTAGTTTTCCGTGAATACGCATGCTTACCGTTTTATTAGAAGTGTATTGAAAAGATGTGCTGTTGATAAAATAGGATTTAATTGGTAAAATCCCTTCAACGTGGGGAACCATGGGTAATAAAACAATTTTTAATTTCAGTAAGGTAGCAGGAAAGCAATAGTTTGTGTTCTTGATTGTTTGTTAAATTGTTTTCAAATGCACAATCTTTTGAGAATTGAACGTATGCAATGTTACTACTTTGATAAATGTTACATACAACGCATGTAGCATATATATATGTTGCATATAGCATATATACATGAAGAATCGAATGATTACAAGCATGGATACATGCTACTATCACTACAAAGAGACTTACGTAGTCCTGCGTCGCCTATATATGCGGTCGTGTCTTGTACACAACCCCTCTGATTTTTTAATGCATGAAGTAACTTCATTGTATCTAACTGCTCTATGATAAAATAAAGGAAAAATACTCTATAACTAAAAATGGGACAAATCATTCGGTAAATCTCACAGCGTTGAGAAAGAAATAGGCTAAACTACACTTTATATTTCTGTGACGGTGATATTGTGTAAATCTCTACAACTCTTGCCAAACGACACTGCTTATTCAAATCAAAAATATAGTACTAAATGGCGTAACCATATCGCGAAACGCAAAATAGCATTATTCAACCACATTCATGTGTATTCAAACCATTTTACTTTGTCCAGGAAAAAAAATCTAAAAAGCTTACCTTACAAGTCCAGCCGTACCACCCAAGTAACATTCCTGTTGTTCAGCAGCCCGTCAAACACCCGTTCCACGGCCATCAATTGTACAACAAGGCAATAGAAAGGCAAAAATGTTATTTGGAAAAAAATAGTCTAATTAATATATTTATTTCAATAGTAAATGAATTTAGTCGCATAACATTTATCCAGATCGGGTCAAATATATGTATATATATATATATATATATATATATATATATATATATATATATATATATATATATATATATATATATATATAGGTATAGATATAGGTATATATATAGGTATAGAAATCACTCAAAAAACCAGAAATGTAAAGAACGTCCTGCGGGCCGAATGCCATATACCATTCGACTCAGTTTCGAAAACTGAGCATTTTCTGTGTATGTGTATGTGTGTGTGTATGTAACGCTTTCAATCTCACTCACTTTTCTCGGAGATGGCTGGACTGATTTTAATGTTCTTAGTGTCAAATGAAAGGTCTAGGTGTCCCATAGGTCGCTATTGAATTTCATACTAATCGGACTTTTAGTTCAAAACTTATGTATAAAAATACGAAAAATATGGGACTTCATTACCTCATAGGTCACTTAACTGATTTGAACAAAATTGATTGCATATGAAAGAGAAACCTTAACTTCCAAATTTCATGAAGATTGGGCTTGCAGTTTGAAAGTTACATAAAAAAACGTAAAAAAATAGCATTTGAAACATATTTTTGTAACATATAACCCAGGTAACCAATAAGCATTAAAATAAGCAGTAAATCAGTCGTTTATTAGCATCCCTGGCGTTTTATACTGCAGGTTGTTGTTTATCAGCTCTTTGACTGCATAACTGTTGTAAATTGGCATCCAAAATTCTATTTAAATTCTTCTTGTTGCTAACTAGCTGCAAATAAGCATTGTCAGCACTATAAGAGGGCTAGCAGTAAAGTAGCCGCATATTTTGCCAAAATAGCATTTAAGTAGCATTTAAGGCAACTTAAATGCTTATTGGCTTGCTTTTAAATTGCATTGGAAATGCTTATTGGTTACCTGGGAAGCATTAATGCAATGAAAAACATCACATTTTATTATTATTTGAAAATTACTGCTGAGATCTATCAAACGAAACCGAGTTCTTTAAAATCGGACGGTTCATTTAAAAGTTATTCAAACACTTAAGCACCGTATATTAAACCGTTAAAACGTGTGAAATCAAAACATATCAATCAAATGTTGATTGTATTCAATGTGTGTGATGTATGTGTGTATGTATGTATGTATGTATGGATGTATGTATGTATGTATGTGTGTATGTATTTGCAATTTTTAAATTTGCATTGAATTTCAAGAAAAGCGAGAAACATGTCAATTGTCTGAAGTTTTTGAAGCCTCTTAGTAGAATACGCTGGCTAAGGGTGAACATGTGCATTCCACAACCTCTGTTCATTAACTCCTATTCCTACCTCCACGAGGTGCCGGCTGGGGTACGCAACTTCGGTTGTCGTATGCTAACAGGAAAGGGGCACAGTGGCTCCCGCCCACATTAAGATGGCAGCCCCATCAGCGGGATAAGCACCTTAGGTTAACAGCCTACTGTACCAGAACATACAAAAAGTTACCGAAAAAGAAAGAAGAAATCTCTCCGGATTATTGGCAACGACCTTTAGCATGAAAACACGGACACGAATCGGAACATGGAATATACTGACCCTTGCCCAGCAGGGCAAGCTGGCTCAGGAGAGATGAGCGAAAACGGGGAGCTGTTTACAGAATTCTGTGGTAATAACGACATGGTCATTGGTGGATCGCTCTTCCCCCATAGACCAGTACATAAAGTCACGTGGGTTTCCCGCGACGGCCGAACAGAAAACCAAATCGACCACATCTGCATCAGCCGGAAATGGAGAAGGAGCCTTCTTGATGTACGCAACAAACGCAGCGCTGACATTGCATCCGACCATCATCTTGTTATCGCTGAGATACGTCTGCGCGTCGCACGTGTCCAACGACGGGAGGAGAAAGTTGGGTGCCGCTACGACGTCCGCCGATTGGAGAATCCTGAGGGCCTTTGTTGAACAACTTGAATCTCGAGCCTCGGAGTTGCCATCTGGTGGAACCGTCGAAGAGCAATGGACCGGCATCAAGAACGCCTTCATCACGACCAGTGATGAAACCCTCGGCAAAGCGCGCAGTGGGCAAGGGAGTGGATTTCGGATGAAACTTGGAGGAAGATTGACGAGCGGAGAGAGGCGAAAGCCGGCATTGAACGAGCGCGGACCAGATCGGCTAAGACAGCTGCCCGTCAACGATACGCCGAACTGGAGAGGGCTGTTAAACGTGCTTGTAGGCGGGACAAGAGAGCCTGGACTAACTCCCTAGCCGAACAAGGAGAAACCGCCGCCGCCAATGGTGATATCCGTTTGTTGTACGATATTTCTCGCCGCCTTAGTGGTGCCAGGATGAATACAAAGATGCCGCTAAAGGACAGAGCTGGTCAGCTATTGACTGACCGTACAGAACAGCTTAAGCGATGGACTGAACATTTTGAACAACTCTTCCGAGTTTCAAATGTCAGAGACCAACAAAACCAGCAGCGTACGACGCCTACAGTTCGTCGAATAAATCGCGTGAACTCGGAGGCGCCATCGCTGGATGAAATTGTAGCAGCCATCAAGAGTATGAAATCCAATAGAGCGCCAGGGATAGATCGTATTTCAGCCGAAATGCTCAAAGCTCACCCATCTTTGTCAGCCCAGATGATGCATCAGCTTTTCAGCAATATTTGGGAAACCGCAACTTTTCCGGTGGACTGGATGCAGGGCATATTGGTCAAAGTCCCTAAGAAAGGAGACCTAACGGAATGCGGTAACTGGCGTGGCATCACGTTGCTCTGTATTACTCTCAAAGTACTCTGTAAGGTAATCCTCAACCGGATCCAGGAGAAGATCGACGCTACTCTCCGGCGGCAGCAAGCTGGATTCCGTGCTGGCCGATCACGTGTAGACCACATCACAACGCTCCGCATTATATTGGAGCAGATCGACGAATTCCAGGACTCTCTTCTGCTGGTGTTCGTTGACTTCGAAAAGGCGTTCGACCGACTCAATCACGAAAACATCTGGGGCGCACTTAGGCGTAGAGGAGTTCCAGATAAGCTAGTCCATCTCATCGAGGCTCAGTACGAGGCGTTCTCGTGCAAGGTTTTGCACGACGGCATCTTGTCCGACCCCATAAGGGTTACTGCTGGCGTGAAACAGGGCTGCATTTTATCACCGCTTCTGTTTCTCATCATTATGTATGAGATATTAGTTGGAGCAATTGACAGTAGACCAAATCGAGGATTGCCTTGGAATCCTCTAACGATGGAGCAGCTAAATGACCTCGACCTAGCCGACGACATTGTCTTGCTCGCACAACGACGAAACGACATGCAGAGCAAGTTAGATGACCTCTCCGAGAGCTTCCAAGCAGCAGGTCTCACAGTCAATGTAGCGAAAACTAAGTCTATGGTAGTGAACACTGACAATGCCACCAACTTCACAGTAGCGGAACAACAAGTTGAGCAGGTAGACGCCTTTCAATATCTTGGTAGTCAAACAACGCCCGATGGTGGTACCAAGACTGATATAGCCACACGGATCAGGAAGGCTAGGGGTGCCTTTGCAGGTCTTTGAAACATTTGGCGCTCAAACCAGATCACTCTACGTACGAAAACCCGGATCTTTAATTCAAACGTTAAATCCGTACTGCTGTATGCCTGCGAAACGTGGTGCGTCTCAGCGGAGACAACGCAAAAACTGCAGGTATTCATTAACCGGTGCCTGCGATACATTATTCGTGCCTGGTGGCCTGATAATTGGATATCCAATGAGGAACTCCATCGTCGGTGTCATCAACGGCCGATTGCCACATAAATTCGTGAACGTAGGTGGAAGTGGATCGGACACACCTTGAGGAAAGGAGCGAACGAAGTTTGCAGAGCAGCACTCGACTGGAATCTACATGGACAGCGTAGAAGAGGCAGACCCAGAGGCTCATGGCGACGGAGCTTAGCCAACGATATCCGGGCTGTAGACGAGAACCTGTCCTGGCGACAGGTAAAAGCCATGGCGGGTAACCGTCAGCAGTGGAGATCTCTGATTTCATCCCTTTGTTCTGCCGGACCGGCGGACATGGACACATAAGTAAGTAAGTAAGTTAGTAGAATACGACCTCTGAAATTAAAGAAAAGAAAAAAAATCAGAGGGGTTGTGTACCGGACACCACCGCATATATAGGTGACGCAGGACTACGTAAGTCGCTTTGTAGTGATAGTAGCATGCATTCATGCTTGTAATAGGGTGTTTGCAGAGTGAATATGTATTGAAGAGCTGTTGGACAAGCAAAAGTGACGGCTCCATATAAACTGTAAGGGTTGGAAAGGGCGAGATTTTTTAATTAATTTAATTTCTTCATTGAAAACAGAATTACTATTTGCGTTATATGTATAGCAAGGTAATATATCTGTTTACTAAATAACAAATCTATTTTCAACAAACAAGCTAAAACGCGGTAGAAATGATCAAAAATGTAACTATTAACTATGTTAGCGGGATAAACCTGACCAAATATTTATAACCAGCGATTGCTTTCGGCCAAGAAAACAATAAATTATACTAAAATCAATGCTACATTCAGTTGTTTCGAACTTGACCTATGCGGCATGCTACATCCGAAAATCGTATTTTTGGGACACCGATTTAATGCTAATTCACTGAAATATTAGTTGCTAAATGTGAACATATATATCGGGATACATTTCTTGGTTGATTTAAACATTAATTGTTTCGAATGTATAAATTTTAGAAAAAATGATCATTTTATCCAACGCGTTTTGCTGCATCGAATAGGAAAAGATGCTATGTGTGCCTAACAGACGTCTTGCATGTGTGTGTAGCAAAAGCCCTATCATTCGAATCTTCTTGTGTACATGCTATATGCAACATATAAAGTCATCCCAGTATTATGGGCCACCCAGTATTATGGGCCAGTCTACACTAATATTTAACTATCGAATATGAGTGCAATAGATAGAAGCAACATTCTACTGCATGCTTGACAGTAATACACTTAGTTCCAATGCGTTACTTTTCTTAATTTTCCGATAGTTGTCACTTGGCTCCAATCGACTGTCGATTTAATGTTATTTTTGTGGTTGTAATAAAAAGTCGGTTGTGAATTATAAGCTGAATAGCGGCGTAAGTTTGTATGTCTGAGCGTAAAATGGATGGAAATCGAGGGAATAGGTATGTATTCATTGAATTACGGTGAAACCACATAGAAAAACGCATTTTCCGCTTTAATAGACGAAATTAAACAATGGTCCATAATACTGGGCGCAAAATTAACTTTTCCCAGTATTATGGGTCAAGCATATAGATCAACAGTATTCGCTGTTTTTGACAGTTGGGTGGTTGAAAAAACGCCCGAGCGTGTAGTCTTTGTATGCCCCAGATTTGAAGCGATGCGCGAGGATATGTCGCTCTAAACGTAGACAACATTGTTGAGAAAATGTGTCTAGATGAGGGCACTTGGAATGTCGTCAATAGATCGATTTCAAGAATTCTGGTTGAGCTGCAGCGAAAATGGAGGGCAGATCAGTAAGTCGGTAATGCCTAGCTTCAAAAGAGGGGTGATGAGCGTATAGAGGACAAGGTGGCCCATTGAATGGACGTATCTAGGCCGCATATGACACACAGATCAAAAGCAACGCGATTCTGGGCGCGGTAAAACTCTAGACGGACTCATATGGGGGATGGGTTCTTCCCCAAAATAGTCCCTGTACCTAGATGAACAATACTCAGTGTGGAAATGGAAGAAATCCTGCGATGGTGACTATGCGGAGTGCGCGTTATGTTGGAGGGCACTTCCTTATCAGGTCACGTCTCGACAGGTGGAGAAATTCCGCTACGGAGGCCATGTGCGTGCTGTTGGAAAGCACTCCTGATTTGGCTCACGTCTCGACGAGTTAAGTTTCTGTGAATGCGGTCGCGATGCTAGCTACACTTTCACAAACACACACACACACACACACACACACACACACACACACACACACACACACACACACACACACACACACACACACACACACACACACACACACACACACACACACACACACACACACACACACACACACACACACGCACACACACGCACACACACGCACACACACGCACACACGCACGCACACACACACATACATACACACACACAGAAAATGCTCAGTTTTTAAAACTGAGTCGAATGGTATATGACATTCGGCCCGCAGGACCTTCGTTCCATTTCCGGTTTTCCAAGTGATTTCTATACCTCTATACTATATATTTATATAGTAGAAAGGCAAAAATAGGAAGTAAACGTTGCACGATAGTAACTTTGTAAGATTTGTTTTTGTTAGTGACATTTTAAAGGACAGAAGTCTTATGTCATGTATCGTGTTTTATATAAATCAAAAATGACAAGCACTGGAAATCATATCGATCATATTTCCCATTTTCAAGCATGTTTATGGCGCAGCTTTTGCACTATTTTTCGGCCTGATCTTGTTTTCCTAACCCTCTAACGGGATACATTGTAAAAACGTGGCGAGCAAGCTAATGACTATCTATCAGGGGCGGACTGGCCCACCGGGCAACCGGGCAAATGCCCGGTGGGCCTCAGTAAAAATTTCGTTACACAAAATGAGATTTTCCAAAATTTTTATTACAGTTAAATTCTTTCTACGATGTTCGATTGCTGGGGCCCCATGATTTGTGAAATCAACCGATTTGATGATTGAAAATTCAGCTTCAAATGGGACTGTTGGGGCCCCGAACTTTAAACCAAAATTTCTCTTTCAATTGAACTTTTTATATGACTTAGGATTGGGCAAAATTACCGAAAGTATCGATAATTGAATATCAATATCAAATCCGCCGCTTTATCGATACCGTCGATATATCGCTCGTGAAGCATCGATATTAGATTTATCGATACTATTTAAGGCGGCATTCTGGGATTAAGAAATGCTACTCAAAAAAAGGGATTCATAAAAATTAATCAATAAAAAACATGTTGAGCAAAGAGAGTGCCCCCAAAACACGCACGCAACACATCACTCGCTCCAGTACATCTCTATTTCGGACACGTCGCTTTGTACGGAAAACCGCACCACAGCTGTTTACGCCCGACTGAATCGTATGCTGCCCCGGAATCCACAAAAATATGATGGGTTGTACTCCCGACACATCTAGATGACATGCCGAAGAGTAAAAATTTGATCCGTAGTAGCACGGGCCTTCAAAAGCCCACCTGGTACTACCCTACGAACTCTCCAGCCACCGGGGATAGACGACGTAACAAAATCTGTTGGTGGCTTTGACCAGCGCTATGTTGCGGTAATTGCAGCAATCTATCCGATCCCCCTTTCTGTAGATGGGACAAACCACACCCTCAATCCACTCATCCGGCAGCTCTTTCCCAAACCCCTGAAACCATCCAGTGATGTGTCGTTGCTGGCGGTTCTTGGCCATTCCAGCAGAGTTCCGTCGGGAGTTGCTTCTTTCCGGTTTTAGCTCTGCTCGATCTCTGTCCCACCTCTGCCACTTTCACCGCTATTATGGCGCGTAAAAAGTTGGAAAATCTTTATGCCTTCAATGCCTTATACTCTACTCTATGTGCTCTCTGGTCAGTTTTGAATTGCTGAAAATCGCATATCGTACGCACTTACTGTTCAATAAGCGTTAAACATGTAAGTGACATTGTTCAAGGTTTTGCATAAGAGTCAATTCCAAGGGGTCGGACACTCAGCACATTGTGCCGTGGCACTTCAAAGATATCAAGCGGCACACCTCCGGTTCAATTTTACATATGAAATGGGAGCACTGCCAGATGTCAAAATCATCTCGCACGGTTGCCAGATCGATAAAATTATAACGAATTTAACAAATCTTGCAGTTCGGCACTTGTACCGAAATCGGCACAGTTCGGCTCGTTTCAAGTCGTCTAACATAAAAACTACAAGGTATACAGCCCTAAGGGTTGTACGAAAGGGCGACGTAGGACTATATCAGATCATTAGATCAAAGACTGTAAACTGCATCTCTGGCATATGTATGTTTATAAGAATTTGTGAGTGTCATTGTTTAACTAAATGATTAAAAAAACGAAATATTCAGATTCAATTCTTCATTGAATGCAATGGTGGCTTTGAAAATAAGTGGACGGGGGTTCATAAGTGCAATGCCTGCAACCATTGAGACAGAGATTTCTTTTACAATCATGTTTTTGCATCATAAAGGTTGAAATAGCAATAAATGACCAGCCCCCCATATTATTGTACTAAATATGATTTTATTAGAGTTATGAGGAAATTTGTATTTCATTTGTATGGAAACCCCCCCCCTCTTAGAAGAAGAAAGGGTCTCAGTACACCATAGAAAAAATTCTTACTTCCAAAAACCCCACATGCCAAATTTGGTTCCATTTGCTTAATTAGTTCTCGAGTTTTGAGGAAATTTGTGTTTCATTTGTATAGGAGCCCCCCTCTTACGCCCTCCACAAAATTACTCTCTAACCCCGTCCCTAAAATTGCTGGTCATTTTATCTATCCAACGACATATAAATTGTTCAGTTTCGTTCAGTGGTTTAGTAATTATTAGCATTTGAAATCTTTCATCCAAACGTTACACTTCTATTTTCGTTTTCACAAAGTGCTACCCAGTCCCATATAGTGAACAAAGACGTAGTCCAACGTCAAAACGGCTGTGTCGAGGTCATTTCTAATAAAGTAAATTTGAGAATTAAGCTTAGTAGCTACCTGAAAAGAAAACAGTGCGAGAAAAAATCCTAAAAATTTTGTTTTTTTTGAGCATTTTCTGACCTAGTTTTAGTCTATATTTTTTCAGCTGCATATCCCGCTTTATCAGAACAGTATCGGGATGAAATTATCGATTTAGCATAATATCGACCTCGTAAGTATCGATGAAATATATCGAAATATCGGCCTTCGAGTATCGATATCGCGGGTATCGATACGGTATCGCCCAATCCTAATATGACTCACGAATGTTCAATTGCTGGGGCCCCATGATTTGTGAATTCAACCGATTTGACGATTGAAAATTCAGCTTCAAATAGGACTGTTGGGGCCCCGAACTTTAAACCAAAATTTCTCTTTCAATTGAAATTTTTCTATGACTCACGAATGTTCGATTGCTGGGGCCCCATGATTTGTGAAATCAACCGATTTGATGATTGAACATTCAGCTTTAAATGGGACTGTTGGGGCCCCGAACTTTAAACCAAAATTTCTCTTTCAATTGAACTTTTTATATGACTCACGAATGTTCAATTGCTGGGGCCCCATGATTTGTGAATTCAACCGATTTGACGATTGAAAATTCAGCTTTAAATGGGACTGTTGGGGCCCCGAACTTTAAACCAAAATTTCTCTTTCAATTGAACTTTTTATATGACTCACGAATGTTCAATTGCTGGGGCCCCATGATTTGTGAAATCAACCGATTTGATGATTGAAAATTCAGCTTCAAATGGGACTGTTGGGGCCCCGAACTTTAAACCAAAATTTCTCTTTCAATTGAACTTTTTATATGACTCACGAATGTTCAATTGCTGTGGCCCCATGATTTGTGAAATCAACCGATTTGATGATTGAAAATTCAGCTTTAAATGGGACTGTTGGGGCCCCGAACTTTAAACCAAAATTTCTCTTTCAATTGAACTTTTTCTATGACTCACGAATGTTCGATTGCTGGGGCCCCATGATTTGTGAAATCAACTGATTTGATGATTGAAAATTCAGCTTCAAATAGGACTGTTGGGGCCCCGAACTTTGAACCAAAATTTCTCTTTCAATTGAACTTTTTCTACGACTCACGAATGTTCAATTGCTGGGGCCCCATGATTTGTGAAATCAACCGATTTGATGATTGAAAATTCAGCTTTAAATGGGACTGTTGGGGCCCCGAACTTTAAACCAAAATTTCTCTTTCAATTGAACTTTTTATATGACTCACGAATGTTCAATTGCTGGGGCCCCATGATTTGTGAAATCAACCGATTTGATGATTGAAAATTCAGCTTTAAATGGGACTGTTGGGGCCCCGAACTTTAAACCAAAATTTCTCTTTCAATTGAACTTTTTATATGACTCACGAATGTTCAATTGCTGGGGCCCCATGATTTGTGAAATCAACCGATTTGATGATTGAAAATTCAGCTTCAAATGGGACTGTTGGGGCCCCGAACTTTAAACCAAAATTTCTCTTTCAATTGAACTTTTGACGTAGGACTACGTCTTACGGCAAGTTTTGAGATAGGGTGTCATTCCAAAAAATCGAAAAATGCGAGCGTCACGAAAAATGAAAGGTTTTGAGCGCTAATAGCTCAGCGGTTTTCCGATCGATTTTCAATATTCTTACACCAATCGATCGGAAAATCTTCTAAGAATTGACACAAATGAAGAAAAGTATGGATTCTTAATGTTGAACTCTTGAAAATTGAAAATAATGAGCCTATGTTTTACCAAAATTCTCGCTTCGTGATTGGTTGGAAGATTCTTTGCGATGATCTAAACCTATACCAATTTGATATCTGTGCTTGGGAAGTAAGCCAAAACAAGTGACAAAGTTTCCTTATTTCAACAAAATTTCTTAACACCGCGGTTCAACCTAGACCATTTTGATGTCCTTGCTTGGGAAGTATTCCAGAAAGAGTGACAAATCCCCCTCGTACCAACAGATTTCTTACGAACGCGATTAAACCTAGTCCAATTTGATGTCTGTGTTAGGGAAGTGTGCCAGAAAAAGTGACACAAGCTCATTGTCCCAACAGATCGCAAATTCTTTACTCTGCGTGACGATTAAACCTTGGCGAACTTGATATCTGTGTTGGAAAAATGTGCTACAGCTGTAATGTTCGGTTATAATACGACTCTGTATGAAGGTGAAATTAGTCATCATCGATTCTGCCAATTTCAAAAGCAGTTTTTTTGTTTGAAACAAAATTTCGGTTTATGAAAATATATTCGCTGTGTTCAGATTGGCAATTCAAAATTCAGCTTTAAATGGGACTGTTGGGGCCCCGAACTTTAAACCAAAATTTCTCTTTCAATTGAACTTTTTCTATGACTCACGAATGTTCGATTGCTGGGGCCCCATGATTTGTGAAATCATTTGAGTTGAGCTGTTGGGGTCCAAGGTCCGAAAATATTACCAGTTTCAATTCTGAGTATTCAAAAGTAGAATTAGTATTTCATCCGCAGTTATTTGACTAGTTATAAATATTGAATTGTCGGCCTAAGCTCCATACTCAGTTTACTTCAGTGGCGACGGTCCGTTATCGATCCTGCGCTGAATGAATTATGGTCCTCCAGTACTCAATCCTGGGCTACCTTTCTTCAAACCCCTCGAACATCAGCTGAACGTGCATCATCCTCGATAGCGCACATCCATCAGTGCGATGTCTACTCCGAAGTCTACGGCCTCTTCTTGATTCTCTGCTTAAAATAATTTTAGCTACTCTTTCGTCGGGCATTCTAGACACGTGTTCAGCCCAGCGCAGGCTGCCACACTGTACTATCTTCATTATAACAGCGTATTTGCATTCTTAATATAGCACGTGGTTCATGCGGCTGCGCTACACTCCATTTTGGATTTTTTCAAATTTTACGCTAAAACCCCAAGCATTCGTCGATCAGCTACTTTTAGCGTGTACGATTCATGTCCGTAAAGGGCCACCGAGAGGATAAGTATTCTCGTTCTCGAGCGTCAGTTTTATGCGAATTTGCAAGCTACGGGATTTCAGCTACAAAATGTAATGCCTGCATAAAGGCCATTTCGCAGCTGCAATTAGTCGTTTTATTTTGCGACTTACATCGTTGTCACATGTCACGAGCATACCAAAATATATTCAGTTCCTCTTCGACACCAACACCATTTGGATTTCCACACCATATACTTCGTTTTGGCGGTGTTAATGGTAAGTCCCAATTTCTCAATAAATGACCTAATGGCTTCTTTCGCTGCTCTACTTTTGGTTTCGGTGATATCGACATCATCCGTAAAATCAAAAAGCACGTGAGGTCTCATCTGCTATTCTGACTCATAATTTTTACTCATCCAGCATCACACGAATCAACGTAACTAGTTCTGTGGGAAAATAATGTCCTAGCGTTAACTGTCACAACTTATTTCGTTTGACTGAATCGTATGCCGCCTTGAAATCCTTAAAAATATGATGAGTCTGCAGGGTGTACTCCCGGAACTCGTCAGTTACTAGACGCAGGGTAAATATCTGATCCATCGTGAAGCGACCCTCATGAAAACCAGCTTGATACTCGCCGACGAAGAACTCAGCTAACGGACTCAGTCTAAAACACAGGATAGGGAGAGCACCTTATAGGCAAAATTGAGCAACGTAATGCCTCGACAGTTTTTACTCTCAAGTCGATGTCCGTTTTTAAAATTGTGGAAATGAGACCAATCAACCACTCCTCCGATATTTATTTTCCTCCCATATTCTGTTCCTGACAATGAGGTGGCGAATTGTTTCGTACAGCTGCTCGCTCCCCGTTTTTAGAAGTTCAGCCAGGATACCATCCTTTACAGCAACCATACCGTTTTTCAGCTCACTGATTGCTCTTTTGACCTCCTCCTGCGTTGGCGGCTCCATAGTTTAGCCGTCGCTCAAAATTCTTATCCTGTACCTGCTGATCTTCGTGTTTACTAGAACGCTACCTACCCCAAACACTAAATTGGCATGAAAAAATAAAATTCACTGTGGACTAGAACGCTACCTACCCCAAACACTAAATTAGCATGAAAAAATAAAATTCACTGTGGAGCGAGAAGTAGATGGAAAGTTACCATTTTTGGACCTGCTGATTACCAGAAAGGAAGACAATACTCTGAAGTTCAGCATTTTCCGCAAACCAACATCTACAGACCGTTACATTACTACGGACTCGAATCACTTCGGGGCCCAAAACCAAGCAGCCTTTCACTCTATGGCGCACCGCCTGGTCAATATACCCATGGAGAGAGAGGACTTTGCAGCCGAAAGCCAAAAAATTCAGAAAGCGGGTGAATTGAATGGGTACGACAAGAATTTTGTGGATAAAATAATCGGTAAACACATCCGTAAAAACAGTGTCAAAACACCGCCACTTTACAGCCGGAAAAAGAGCAAATCCACAGAATCAGTTTGCCTTTTTATCCTAAAGTGACGAACCACATTAGGACAATTCTCGAGCGACACGGTTTCCATGTGGTTCATAGAAGTGGTAATATATTGCAGGAGCTTTTAAGGGGGGACCCTACTCCGGAAGACCGAAAAATGATAGATTTTCGTAAAAAAATTTCAGATGCAGAATTATAGTGAAGTGTTCGGGTATTTTGGTTATTGGTTAAGGTATATTTGAAGATATATTTTGTATTTCTTGGATACCAGAATATTGATTATTATGCTGGTGGCCGGTGGACGCGTGAATGCCCTTTATAAAATAGTTCCTTGCTGGCGGTACGTGGCGGGAACCAATGGAGTATCGTAGAACGGATTTTCAGGATGATTTTGAAGCTTTAGGCCAATACCTAAATTGTTACGTAGCGGTTTTTGAAAATTCGAAAAATTACTAAAATGGCGGCAATTTTTTCCAAAATAAAGGTGTTTTTTCATCAAAAATCGCCAATTAAGAGGTCATAAAAAATTGAAAAATTGAGATATCGTAAAACGGCTACGTAACAATTTAGATAATTCATTTTTACATGCTGAAAAAAAATTTCAGCCAAATCGGTTCGCTAGATTCTGAGAAACACGTACCGCCAACTGAAGAAACATGGTTTCGGGGAAAACGTGTTCAAAGTTTCGTATAGCAATGGACTTCCCTTGAGGTGACTTCACAATATTTGCCGTAAGTTTTCAACGAGATCAGATATCAAAAAATCCTTTTGGCATGACATTTCTGAAGGCATAAGCGTCTCGAAAATGCAAAAAAATAAAATTCGATTTTTCCGACTTTCCAGAGTAGGGTCCCCCCTTAAACAATCAAGAAGATAAAGTTCCGCCCGAAGAACGGTCGGGTATCTGCGAAATCCCCTGCAAGGATTGCCCAGCGGTGTATATTGGAGAAACCCATCGAAAATTTAAAACTCGGCTAAAAGAACATAAAAAAGCTGTGGAAAATGAAAGGACCAACGGTTCGAGTGTAGCGATGCATTCTATCTGCCTCCAACATGAAATTGATTGGAAGAATGCAAATCTCCTAAAAAATGTGAGAAAATCCTCTCATTTGAATGCGTGGGAATCGATGTACATCAGCACCGCCGATCGGCTTTTGATGAATGAAGATGAGGCGCTCATCTCATCGCCTCTCTTTCAACTGACGAAATTGAACCTGTAGCAGACAACAAATCACAATACGTATTCAGTCGACCACCGCTCCTTAGCACAGTGGGACCATTCTGGAAAAAGGCGGTCAAAAGTCTTTTCTCGCTTTTCCTGACGTTTTCGAGCTTAGGTGTCTTAGGAGAAGTTTCATAAAAAAGTATTCTGCATCTAATGACATTTTCATATAATTATATATTAAGGGGATAACAAATTTGAAAAAAATAATTTTTTATAGAAACTAGATAGCATGGTCATGTGTTCGGCAAAGTTGTAGAACTTTGAATTTCATTAACCTTTGCCGAAAATACTATGTATCTGCATCATATGGTTTGCGAGATATAATTGACTTTCTGTCGTGACCCCCTTAAAATCAGTTTTTTAAACTTCTTGTACACAAAACCTCATCTAACAGGTTCGACATGTTCTACAAACTTTTGGATACTATCAAAATCCGTAACTTTCTAGAAGGTATATATATCATATATTGCTTTATTTGCTTTAAAAATGGATTTGAAGCATAAATTTTACCGTTTTTACAACTAATTTTTTCCGTAAATAGGCAGCTACTGGCAGCTAAAGTTAGCATCGCTTGAACCGCCATAGAATGTAGTATAAGTGTGCCAAAAAATTTTGGCCGGGTCTGGCCGGGCATTTTGGTTATTTCAATTATGAATTACATACATATATGCTGGTTTTAGTAAGTTATCAGGGTTTTTTTTATTCGTACATGTTCATAATAATTTCACAGGACCTCGCCCACGTCTGTTTCGCTATCTGTTGCAGAATTATCTTCGTTCTGGGATTTTTGTAAAAGTTTGTATGTTGCTGGTAACAACCGCCATGATTTTTTTTACTGTTGGTCTTCTTAAAGTTGAAATCAATGGATCCGACGTCATTAACAATTTTTTGAAAACATTTTCGTTTGACAATATTCTGTTCAGAAATCAGATTATTTCAATAATTACATAAAATCATGATTAATTACTGTTAACGAATTTGGTTTTTTTTTCCGGCTGGACAGTCAATTGGCAAAGCAAAACGACACTTTATTTTTTCTATGCCCGACGTTTCGATGTATTTGACATCTTTTTCAAGGGGTTCTACAACATGAAAACATGATTAACATTTAATTTTTACATAAAACAATGAACATCATACAGAACCACGTATCGTCTTTTGTCTGGTGGCTTCTGTTGAAGGCTTAAACTAGTCACATCTACTTGCAATACTAGCATTAACCGAGCTTAAAAATGTAATTTTGTTATTAAAAAAACTTATTTTAATATCGATTTTTCATTAAATGCCGAACAACTGTAAAACTCACTGTATCTGAACGAAATTTTGGCGGATCGTTTAAACATACACCCTGGCTGAATCGGCACACTGCTTGGCTATGGCTACTGTGTAGATTGGATATTGTACGTGAAAGGCTATTGTATGCTGTTGTTGCTGCTTGTTGTTCTGTGTGTGCGTGCTGAGTGAGATGCTTGTTTTGATTTGGTAGTTTTGATCGTGTGTAGAATAGCAGCGTATGTGGAACTGAGACAGTCAACATCTGATCGCTTATTGACTGTATGGTCGGTGTTTGTTATGTGACAAACTTCCAAAATCGGCAGTGCTGTTTGGCGACGATGTTGATCCACTACTCTGGTATCATCTAGTGCAAAACGGTGTCGGGTGTCTATGCAGTGCGCAAGTAAAGCAGTTTTTTCCCTCAGGTTACTTAGTTCGTGGGTGATAGTTGGATTACTTCGGCTTGTTGCATCGATGAGCGCTTCCATCTGCTTGATGTTCGATCGATGGTTGCTGATGCGTTTTTTTAGCTGATTTGAAGTTAATCCGACATAGCTGGCCTGACAATCCCTGCACGGAATGCGATAGATAACATTCGTTTTCATTTCTGTTGGAATATTGTCTTTTGTGTTTATAAACAGTTTTTTTATTGTGAATTCGTTTCTTGTTGCTAAACTGATGTTAGGAAAATCAGTCCGAAACGTCTTTTTTAAACGGCTGGTCAGTTTTTCCACGTAGATCAACGGTTTGTAGATGATTGGTTCGGGTGACTGTGCTGGAACAACAACGGCTCGCGATGCAGTGCTGTTGAGACAACGATGAATGAATGTTGTGGGATAGTGGTTGACTTTTAGCTGTTGTTTAATTATCTCGTTTGTAGCTTCTTTGGTCAGGTTTGTACTGAATTCTCGCACTCGACGGATGAAGTTGTTTACCATGTTAGTCTTCATATGTAATGGATGCGACGAAAGGTAGTCAATGAAACGACCCGATGCCATGGGCTTGCAGTACCATTCAGTCTTAATTGATTGGTCTGGTTGACGAATTACAACCATGTCGAGAAAAGGAAGTCTCCTATTCTGTTCTTTCTCACAGGTGAATTGTAGGTTGCTGTTATATCGGTTGAATGTGTCAAGAATCTCTTCTACCTTGTCTGCTGGTACAACCAGGAAAAGATCATCCACGTACTTTTTTACAACAGGTATTTCGCAACGTATCTCTTTGATCACGTTTTCTAAGAGCGTTTCCATAACTAGATCAGCAACAGTGGGTGAGATCGGATTTCCCATTGCAGTTCCGAATATCTGCTTGACATATTTTCCTTTATACGAAAAGTAGCTACATTCTAGACAAAACGTAACTATTTCGAGAAACAAGTCTAGGTTTATGTTGGTATTCACTTTGATACTTTCCCACCGTTGAAAGATTGTACGTATTACCAGCTCGCGCGGAATGCAAGTGAATAGTGATACTACATCGAACGAAACCAAAATATGGTTTTCTGGTACACAGACCGTGTTAATGTAGCTGCAGAATTTCTGTTGGAATATTGTCTTTTGTGTTTATAAACAGTTTTTTTATTGTGAATTCGTTTCTTGTTGCTAAACTGATGTTAGGAAAATCAGTCCGAAACGTCTTTTTTAAACGGCTGGTCAGTTTAGCAACAAGAAACGAATTCACAATAAAAAAACTGTTTATAAACACAAAAGACAATATTCCAACAGAAATGAAAACGAATGTTATCTATCGCATTCCGTGCAGGGATTGTCAGGCCAGCTATGTCGGATTAACTTCAAATCAGCTAAAAAAACGCATCAGCAACCATCGATCGAACATCAAGCAGATGGAAGCGCTCATCGATGCAACAAGCCGAAGTAATCCAACTATCACCCACGAACTAAGTAACCTGAGGGAAAAAACTGCTTTACTTGCGCACTGCATAGACACCCGACACCGTTTTGCACTAGATGATACCAGAGTAGTGGATCAACATCGTCGCCAAACAGCACTGCCGATTTTGGAAGTTTGTCACATAACAAACACCGACCATACAGTCAATAAGCGATCAGATGTTGACTGTCTCAGTTCCACATACGCTGCTATTCTACACACGATCAAAACTACCAAATCAAAACAAGCATCTCACTCAGCACGCACACACAGAACAACAAGCAGCAACAACAGCATACAATAGCCTTTCACGTACAATATCCAATCTACACAGTAGCCATAGCCAAGCAGTGTGCCGATTCAGCCAGGGTGTATGTTTAAACGATCCGCCAAAATTTCGTTCAGATACAGTGAGTTTTACAGTTGTTCGGCATTTAATGAAAAATCGATATTAAAATAAGTTTTTTTAATAACAAAATTACATTTTTAAGCTCGGTTAATGCTAGTATTGCAAGTAGATGTGACTAGTTTAAGCCTTCAACAGAAGCCACCAGACAAAAGACGATACGTGGTTCTGTATGATGTTCATTGTTTTATGTAAAAATTAAATGTTAATCATGTTTTCATGTTGTAGAACCCCTTGAAAAAGATGTCAAATACATCGAAACGTCGGGCATAGAAAAAATAAAGTGTCGTTTTGCTTTGCCAATTGACTGTCCAGCCGGAAAAAAAAACCAAATTCGTGAATCTTCAACAGTCGATAGCTCCAAGTTTATTACTGTTAACATACCTTGAACATTTACGTGCACGCTTTATGTCTTTGATACGGTACTCTTGCGGTTCTTCCGAAAGACGACCGACTGGTAGAACAGCTGCATCTATTATTTTTTCTATTACCGTGAATTAACGACAATATCGACAAACGAAGATGTTTTCAAAAGATTGTTAATGACGTCGGATCCATTAATTTCAATTTTAAGAAGACCAACAGTAAAAAAATCAATGCGGTTGTTACCAGCAGCATACAAACTTTTACAAAAATCCCAGAACGAAAATAATTCTGCAACAGATAACGAAACAGACGTGGACGAGGTCCTGTGAAATTATTATGAACATGTACGAATAAAAAAACCCTGATAACTTACTAAAACCAGCATATCTGTATGTAATTCATCATTGAAATAACCAAAATGCCCGGCCAGACCCGGCCAAAATTTTTTGGCACACTTATACTACATTCTATGGCGGTTCAAGCGATGCTAACTTTAGCTGCCAGTAGCTGCCTATTTACGGAAAAAAATTAGTTGTAAAAACGGTAAAATTTATGCTTCAAATCCATTTTTAAAGCAAATAAAGCAATATATGATATATATACCTTCTAAAAAGTTACGTATTTGGATAGTATCCAAAAGTTTGTAGAACATGTCGAACCTGTTAGATGAGGTTTTGTGTACAAGAAGTTTAAAAAACTGATTTTAAGGGGGTCACGACAGAAAGTCAATTATATCTCGCAAACCATATGATGCAGATACATAGTATCTTCGGCAAAGTTTAATGAAATTCAAAGTTCTACAACTTTGCCGAACACATGACCATGCTATCTAGTTTTTATAAAAAATTAATTTATTAAAATTTGTTATCCCCTTAATATACAATTATATGAAAATGTCATTAGATGCAGAATACTTTTTTATGAAACTTCTCCTAAGACACCTAAGCTCGAAAACGTCAGGAAAAGCGAGAAAAAACTTTTGACCGCCTTTTTCCAGACTGGTCCCACTGTGCGTAGATGGGTTGGATCAAACCCGAAACCGGTTAGCGAAAAAGGTACTTTTAATGTTTTGTAAGAACCATAAGTGATGTGACTTGTTTGTTCGGGATAGCTATAACTCGGCACGGGAATCGCCTGCACTATGAACTGTTCTGTTCTAACGTGTAGACGCAGTAAGCTACTCATATATATTGAACTATTGACATCCTATCATTCATCACGCAAATCAAATCAAATATTCTCGCTGCGGCAGATCCTCCAAAAAGTTCATGAATACAGAATTCAACGCACAATTATTTCATTCATTTCAAAGTTGCGTATGATAACATCGACCGTTAAATCATGGCCATTCTAACCTCGCAGGGGACTTTATCAACGTGATGGTTCCTCGTGTGGGCTGTTCAACATGCCGTTACAGGATGTTGAAAGGAGCAACACACAAACACAATCTTCAGCAAATCTAGTTAGTTCGTCTGCTTTCCCAAAGAAATGGATATTGTCGATAGAACAGTATCTGTGGTGGTGGCTGAACAAACTAAAATTCAAAGTAGCGAAGATTGGGATGAAGAAAAGTGCGTCCAAACTAAAGTACCGTGAACCTCTAATATGATGCACACGCTAAAAGCTGGTAACTCGGTCCTAATAATGACTGAGTTTGTTTTGTTTCGAGCATCGAGCTGCTATGCTGCCCGTTCTCCCGGTACTCGACACTCGACAGTGCCTGAGTCGAGTCGAGTTGCACGACACGACTTACAAAATAGAGCCCATATTCATTAGATTTACTGTCCTTGTAACGCTGATGTCTTTTGAGTAGATGTCGTTTTTTGTGTTAATTTACTACCATGAGAATATTGCAAACTGGGGCCCCTAATCTCAAAGGCCCGGTGGGCCCTTTGGCTCCCAGTCCGCCCCTGTTATTTTATACCATTTTGAAACGAAACGTTATGATAGCATAAGCTACAACTTGTTCTCCCAGTAGTTTAAATTTAGTAATGGAGACATAATAAAAACTTCGTGTTGACATGTTGACAAAAACAAACATTATTCATTTGATATGAGCTGTCAAATAAATTCATGTTATCACAAAACATCTCAAAACCTTAATAATAACGACACATGTTCTCAAAGTACGTTTATAGTACTCTTAAACGACTACTTTCCATGAAGTTTATTTTCTAACTTGTTTTGTGTGTTACTTGGGTATATATATATATATGACACATTCCGCGGGCCAGTATACCAACCAGACATTTTATAAAAGTTGCTTTTAGCATTGTTGAATATTTTTTCATGATTGGGCAATGTTTGAACCTTTCAAAACTGCCATGACTGATATTCTAGCATTTTCGGAAGTTATATAAAACGTGTATCGAAAATAAATGAAATTTACAAGAAATAAATGATTTTTCGTGATATTTTTAAAAATACTGCTACAGTGCGCTAAAACATTTCATAATATCATTTGTTTTCGACCAACTTACAAAGGAATATATGCTGAATCCATTCCAAAAATAGTTTGGATGTAATTTTGCAGTTATTTTGTATTTCAAGTGGATGAAATAGGGCCATTTTTTTGCGTTGTAACGTCACGAAAAAGGTGTACTTTTTAGCTTTCGCAGAAAAGTACAAATTCGAACAATCTAATAATCCATATTCTCTTTGTACTCAAAAATACCTTTAAAACGGTGCCTAAAGAATGATGATAAGTTAAGTAGAACCTAAGTTACAACTGATTGAAGCTCGCGTTGTAACGTCACGGCGGGCAGCCGGACGGATTCAAAACAAGTGAGACATAAGTAGTAGCATCGAAACCTTAAGACATAGCATTATAGTTGCTTCAAGAAAGTTTCTTCATTTAAAAAGCACTTTCTAGTGGTGAAAAAATATTCGGACATTAGGGTGTCCTCAAGCAGATACAAAAAATATTTTCTCTATTTTAATTCAGAAATGATTGCTGTCTACAGAAAATTTGTAAAAAAACTAATTTCAAGAAACTTCGTTGAATACTGAAGATTTATATTTCTAACGTGAAAAAAGTTATAGAGCAAAACTCTTAGGGACACCCTTAAAAAAAATTTTTTTCGATCTAGTTCTTCAATAACGCTTCGTACACCTTTTAGATGTTCTAAGAAATTGGTAATCGAGTTAAATTGCACATTTTCGTCGAAGATAGCAGAAATCTATCTTTTTTCCTTAAGGAGCTATCCCTTGTTTCTTTTATTTATACATGTTCACCTACGGTTGCCTTCATATATTTTTTTAGATTTTCCACAGTCTTCTACCCTAAGTTGTACATGGTGGAATTCAGCATAAATTAACTCAAAAAAAAACAAGTGAGATTAGCTGCTCATAGCTGCTCTCCCCCGAGACACACCCTCTTAAAGAGTACATATAAAAATAAAAAAGCCAGTGATAGTTTCTAAAGGGAAAAAGATAGTGCTCTACTATTTTCGACAAAAATGTGCAATTTAATTAGATTACCAATTTCCTAAAACATTTGTAAGCCATACGAAGGGTTATTTAAGAGCTAGATCGAAAAAAAAATTTTTAAGGGTGTCCCTAAGAGTTTGGCTTATAACTTTTTTTATGTAAGAAATATAAATCTTAACCATTCAACAAAGTTTCTTAAAATTAGTTTTTCTACAAATTTTCTGTAGACAGCAACCATTTCTGACTTAAAATAGAGAAAATATTTTTTGTATCTGCTTGAGGACACCCTAATGTCCGAATATTTCTTCACCACTAGAAAGTGCTTTTTAAATGAAGAAACTTTTCTGAAGCAACTATTATGCTATGTCTTAAGGTTTCGATGCTATTACTTATGTCCCACTTTCTTAGCATCCCTCCCACAGCGCGACGTAATTTGTGAACAACCCCACAGTTACGTAGGCGAAATAGTGAAAGACAAATTAACAACACATTTTTGGATTATCCCTCATGTACAGAGGGCAGCAACAGCGATAATTAACGAATATTAAATGAACAGATTTTTCGTGACGTTACAACGGAGCTACGACCCTCTCTGTGCAAAGAAGAGCGTTGTAACGTCACGAAAAGTAAAAGCTGTTTAAAAATTAACTTCACTAACTATCGGAATTCTGAAAACGGCAAGTTGTTCAGTATTCATCTCTTATCAAATCATAAAAGAAAATCTTTAGATAAAATTTGAAAGAGAGCAGAATTTTCATGTTTTTTAACAGAAGAACCAAAAGACGTATTTCTGGCGCGTTGTAACGTCACGCTACATATTTGCTTTCCAAAACAATCTGGGCAAAGCAAATGCTATTAATTTGTCCACTTTTAATAGGAAATTTTATGCTCTTTCCAAATATATAATAATATTTGGGGGTTTCTCAACGATTTTCCCAGCTAAAACATAAATACTGTGCAAAGAAAAGTCAAAACGTTGTAACGTCACGGCGGAATGTGTCATATATAGAAAATAGAATAGAAAACAACTCCCCTTACTTAGCGTGATAAAATAAAGCAGATAGCATTTAAACATTCGACATCATTACAAACCATTTCGCCGAATACCATTTTGCGGAACACCAATTCTCGGTTGACCATAACGCGGAATATAGAGTTTCGCAGAATACCACTTCACAGGGGTGACCCAACTGAAGGAAAGTAATAGAGGACAGTAGATCTAGGAAAATAAATAAATCTAGATAGAGGTGATCTCTACGGGGGACTGCCGCCCCGCAATGGGCGGTGCTTCCGACGGCAGGTAGCCGGCAACACTCGCGGCCTGTGTCCGTCTCGCCCTGAATCATCTTATGTTACTATTGATAGTTTCCGGTAGTCTTGTTATTGACTAATGTTTTATGAGAGTCTAAAATTTCTCGAGGTCGATTAGTTCTTGAGTTACGCAAAAATTTCTGTTTTATTTGTATGAGAGTGCTATCCCCTTACTACAGGGGTGAGGGGTCTCAAACCATCATTAAAAAATTCCTGCCTCCAAAGCCCCCCACATGCCAAATTTGGTTCCATTTGTTTGATTAGTTCTCGAGTTATGAAGAAATTTGTATTTCACTTGTATGGAAGCCCCTCCTCTTAAAGGGGAGAGGGGTCATATTTCCTCTCCTAATGAGGGGAGGGGTTTCAATTCACCATAGAAAAAAAATTGCCTGGAAAAACACCCACATGCTAAATTTCGTTCCATTTCCTTGATTAGTTCTGGAGTTATGAGGAAATTTGTATTTCATTTGTATGGAAGCCCCCACTCCCTCTTAAAGGGGGAGAGGAGTCACAATTCCCCTTCTAAAGAGAGTAGGGTTCTCAGTTTAGAATTTATAGTAAAAATTCTTGTCACCAAAAACACCCACATGCCAAATTTTGTTCCATTTGCTTGATTAGTTCTCGAGTTATGCAGAAATTTATGTTTAATTTGTATGGGAGCCCCCCCATCAGTGGGGGAGGGGCTCTAACCATCATAAGAACCTTTCATGGCCCCAAAAACCTCTACATGCAAATTTTCACGCCGATTAGTTCAGTAGTTTTCGATTCTATAAGGAACATCCCGACACACAGTGGTTCCATTTGTTAGGACGGGCGGCCATAAATGGGCTTTTCATGACAATGCAGTCCAGCATCATCAAAATGGACGAAAATAAGTCTCTTTTAACCAAAACACACATCAAAGTTGTATGTCTACGATTTCGTTACAATTATTTCAATTTGGATGATTTAATACTTTTAACTTAGGAGCACTGTTACTAGACACTTTTTATTGTCATTCTCTAAACAAGCTAACGCCACGTTTTTATTTGTTTTGACTTAAAAGTAGTTCCAAAATACTTATTGTACTTATTTTTGGACAGTTTTGTATGTTTATTTTTGCAACAACAAAAAATTGCAAGCAATATAATGATAGTATTAAAAATGCAAATGTTTCTATGTAGGGATGCTATACCGGTTTTACCGAAACCGGTTTTACCGGTATTACCGGGCTATTTTCCAATACCGAATTACCGGTTTTTCCAAGACCAAAAACCGGTATTTTCGGTATTTTTTTGCATGATCAAATAACAACTCAAGAAGCCTGAATCGCTGGTAAAAAGTTTAAAGCAAGGGGAAACTTAAATTCATGATTGAAGGTTCTACAAATAATAACTCAATTATGTAGTTCTTCCAAAGGGAAACCCCTGAAATACCTCACCGCTGTCAGCATAGAGCCGGAGTGCCTCATGCTTTTTAAGCAGTCGTCTCCATTCAACTTGTTCTAATCCCTGGGCTACTCGTCGCCAATTTCTCAGTCGTCTCAGAAGTCGCAAATCACTATCGATCTGATCATGCCATCTTGCATGTTGAGCTCCTCTGTTACTGGTGTCGAGGCGGTCGTTGAAGAGAACTGTTTTCGTTGCTGAGAAACAAGGATACGCTTTATTTAAGCGATGGGGAATTCATGAAGAAATAAGAAATTGTCGCAGTGCTAAAACCAGCCTTGGCTGCTGTCGAATTACTGTACCGGAAAAATTGCAAACTCTACGAACTACGCACTCTAAAACTACTCTCGGAACACCTTTCAAGTATCGCACAACTGCTGTTCGAGTTACTGTATTGATAGAATTTCCGTATATTTAAATTTATTCGTTTTATAATTAGCCGCGCTATGTGCAATGACTTTGTAATATTCTTCAAGGCATCAAGGATGTTTTAATAATAAAATTCTGCAAGGTTTTATTATTTTAAAAGTCAATGGAATAAACTCAGAAACCGAGCAGGCAGAGGAACCAAAATCAACTGAACCTTCAGTTATAATTTATCATAAATGTCAGTATCTAAGCAGCTTATTAAAAGCTCTTGAACAAGGGTTTTCCTACGCTACATTTCTAATTTATCACTAGGAATTATTCTTTCTTTCTCTGTGGAGACCGAATGAAGATTCTCTGCCTCCGGAAGTTTTTCATTGAAATTTGTTCTCGTTTAAAAGATGACATGGTAAATTCTCTTCGCATTGTTAAATATTAGTTTTTTAATGAATTAACTACGCGACAGAAATTGAGAATCGTTGATTATGGAAGGAACTTCTTCAAATCATATGATTTTTGAATATAGTTTTCAAGAGTTAACTTTTACCGTTTTTTTACCGGTTTTACCGGTATTGCATTTATCAATACCGAAAACCCGGTTTTCAAAATACCTCCCGGTATTGGCATCTCTATTTCTATGTTATTTATCCAAGTATTTTACAAACTTCGATCTAAATATGTTATAGTTCCAACATTTCTTGAGGTAATTTTGGTTTGTTGGATTTGAAGAATAAGTTTAAACTTGCAATGAATGAATTTGAACTTAGCAATAATCATTGCAAAAGATTTTGGTAGCTACCCGTGGTGGCATTTAACGGGTATGAGTCAAACGAAAACTTTCAATATATTTACTATTCGATTCCGCTGTTTCTTTAGACAATTTTGCAATTGAAACGAGTACGTGATAAATCACCAAATGATTATGAATGAGCAATTTATTAATAGATAGAAGAAGATAATATTATGAGTATTCATCTACCAGCATTCGAGCAGTTTATAGCTTATTCCTTAAATTTTACCGTATTGATTGCGTACCCAGAGGACAAGCGCTACAAAATAGTTCTACAACGTTCAAGTAATTTCCCTTTTAAACCAATTATTTCTAATCTTAGAGCATTTCAAGAATTTGTTCGCTGTATTGCCATCATTAGTTGTCTCAATTCCTCTTCTCCACTATCATGCATGGCGCACTCACTTTGGCTCGACTTTGATTATTTGAGTGTACCGCTTCAGCCAAACAGAATTCGAAAAAGTTATGTAGAGGGCATTTACAGAGCTAGTTATCATCTACAATTTTTCTTCACAAAACTTTGTTGTATCTTTTGTATTTACGGTGCTATACGGCTCCTATCCCGTTGGTAACCAGTGAACTTATATTTGGTTAGCAACACAATAGCGGCATTGTAGCACTGTAAATACAAAAGATGCAGTAAAACTTTGTTCTGCAATATTGTACACAATAACTAGCTCTAGAAATTTTTCTTAGATTACTTTATCAAATCCTGCTTGACAGAGGCTGTATAGTAAAATGAATCAAATTTTGATAAAAGTCATCGTACCATGCCTCTCAACTATCAATGCTTAAATCGAAGGCGCCAAACTCATTAGCAAGTATTAGCAGCTAAATCCTTCACCGATACATTTTTAAGACCTAATTGAATCAGTAGATAGTAATTTGATGATTAGATTCGGGTAGAATCATAGTTAAAAACTAAAGTCAATTTGAATGTTTTAGATTTTCTGTAATTACAAAACTTCTGTTTCACTCACGCACAACAGTGAATTAAATACTAGTGAATATCTAGCTCAACTTGTAAGAAATAGATGCTTTTCAAAGTTCCTTGATGAAAACCAGCTGGAATTTGCTTTACGGTGACAATATGCACAATCAAAAAACCAAATGCTTTTCAAGCTTATATCGAAAATGTAAAACGCTATATCACATCTTACACTCAAATGTGAACTGTCGCTCAAATATATTGGATGAAAATGTTATTTTTGCCTTCTTGGGTTTATAATAGATCCGGAAAAAATTTACAAACCGTAAAACAAAATAATTTTTTTTTCGATTATTGGCCACAGTGCGACAGACAGACAGACAGAAATACATTTTTATATATAAGATATGGTTTACGCTACTCAAAATTACTTATCATCGTTGGCGTGCCCTGGATGGACACTGAAGCTCGTGTGCTACCTTTTCTGTAAAATTTAACGCAAATTTCACGTGTAATTTCAAATCTGATTTCAAGTCAAATTTTACGTCCAGTACCAGTCTAGTTTCAAGTAAAATTTCAAGTTCAATTTTAAGTTCTATTTCAAGTCTAATTTCATGTTTGATTTCAAATCGAATTGGATTCTAAATTTAAGTCTAAATTAAAGTCCCATTTCAAGTTTAAATTTTAGTCCAATGTTGAACCATATACAATTTTAAGTAAAATTTCGTGTCTTATTTCAACTGCAGTTCCAAATCCAATCAGAGTCCTATGTTCAGCTTCAGGTCCTATTGCAAATCCCATTTCACTTTTAATTTCAAGTCTAATTTGAAATTCTAATTCAAGTCCAATTTCAAATCCCATTTTAGGCTCAAGTTAAAAAAACTTCCAGTAAAGTAAAGCTTCAAATCCAAATTTGTCCAAAAACAAGTGCAATTTCATATCAACTTTAAGTCCTATTTAAACATAATTTCAAGTTAAATGCTCAGTCCAATTTTAATCTCTTTGTTTAATTTGAGCTCAATATCAAGTCCGATTTTAAGTTCAATTTCATGTCTCCTAATGACAAAAATTCTCGATAGCATCAGCACCAAAACCCTGACGAAAATGACGAAAAAATCGCAAAGCGGAACTAAGCGGAAAATTTTTCGACTCCTTCTTCTTCTTCAGCAGCATAGAGCCGGGGAGGCTCGTGCTGTTTCAAGCGCTCGTCTCCATTCAACTCGGTCTTGGGCCACTCGTCGCCAATTTCCTAGTCGTCTCAGAAGTCGCAAATCGCTTTCGACCTGGTCGAGCTGTCGTGCACGTTGGGCCCCCCTGTTCCTGGTGCTGGTGGGGTTGTTAAAGAGGACTATTTTCGTCGCACTGTCGTCCGGCATCCTTACGACATGTCCGGCCAACCGTAGCCTGCTAACTTTCGCTAGATGTACGATGGGAGTCTTCCCAAGCAGTGCCTGTAGCAAGTGATTCATAAGCCTCCGCTACTCTCCGCTTTCAGTTTGTACTCCGCCAAATATCGTCCGCAGCACTTTACGCTCGAGCACGGCAAGGGCGCGTATGTCCTCCGTGAGCAGCGTCACGGCTTCAAGTCCATAAGGAATTTCTGGTCTAATAAGAGTTTTGTACATTGTTAGCTTCGTGCGGCGGCGTACGCTTCCTGATCGTAACGTTTTACGAAAGGCAAAGTAGGTCCGATTTCCCGCTTGGATGCGCCGCTGGATCTCCTTACTAGTGTTGTTGTCCGCGGTAACCTGCGATCCCAAATACACGAACTCCTCTACCACTTCTAGTTCGTCGCCGTCAACGGTTAGCGTCCGTGGGAGGCTCGCGTTTGTTTCCTTTGAGCCTCTTCCTTTCATGTATTTGGTCTTCGACGCATTTATTTTTAGAACAATTCTCCTAAACTCCTGGCTATGATATGATGGCTATGGCTATGAGATATAAGTCATCTGCAAAGCCTAGAAGTTGGCTGCCCTTGGTAAAAATCATGCCTCTCGTTTCGATGCCCGCTCGTCGGATCACCCCCTCAAAAGCGATGTTGAACAGCATGCAGGATAAACCGTCACCTTGTCTCAACCCTTGCCGCGTCTCGAGAGTGTCCCAGAGATGCGTACGAAACGCATCACTCGATTCAATGTAGCTCTGACCAGTCGCGTCAGTTTGTCCGGAAAACCGTGTTCGTTCATTATCTGCCATAGCTTGTCTCGATCGACTGTATCGTATGCAGCTTTGAAATCAATAAAGATGTGATGCGTGGGCACGTTGTACTCCCGACATTTCTGCAAGGTCTGTCGGATAGTAAAAATTTGGTACGTAGTTGCGCGAGACCCCATGAAACCCGCCTGATAATTCCCTACGAAACCTTGTGCTATCGGTGACAGCCGGCGTAACAGGATCTGGGAGAGTACCTTGTAGGCGGCGTTTACCAGCGTAATACCACGATGGTTGCAGCAGTCTAGCAGATCACCCTTTTTGTAGATGGGACAAACCACTCCTTCCATCCATTCCTCCGGTAGCTTTTCCTCCTTCCGAATTCTTGAAATAACCCAGTGTAGAGCCTTTGCTAGCATCTCTCCGCCATGTTTATAAAGCTCTGCCGGTAGGCGGCCCTTCCCAGCGGCTTCATTGGTCTTCAGCAGCCCGATTTCTCATTTGAATTCTTGGAGATTATGTGCTAGGACATTACTATCTTCCATGGGCGCTCCTAGGTTAATTTCCGTTCCGCCTCCTTCTGTGACTTCGCCATTGAGGTGTTCATCGAAGAACTGCTTCCATCTGTCGACCACCTCACGCTCGTTTGTGATTAGATTCCCTCCGTCGTCCCTACACATGTCAGGTTTCGGTGTGTAACCCTTCCGAGTTTGGTTCGCCTTCTCATAAAACTTGCGCGTGTCGTTAGCTCGGAATAGTTGCTCTAATTCTTCACGATCTCTGTCCTCCTTTTGGCGCTTTTTCCTCCTTAGGATCGTGGTCAACTGGTTCCTAGCTCGTCGGTATTTGGCCAAGTTCTCTCTAGTGGCAATACTTAGATAATTTTTCCAAGCAGTTTTTTTTCCTCCACCGTTTGTTGGCATTCCCCATCAAACCAATCATTTTGTGTACTCCGAGGCTCAATGCCTAGTGCCGCGGTAGTGGCCTCTCCGATGGCTGAGCTTATTCTGCCCCAACCGTCTTCGAGGTTTGAAGCACCTAACTCCTCGGAAGAAGGCAGTGCCTCATTCAGTACTCGTGTGTAGTTCTCGGTAGCTTGTAGGTTATCTAGCTGCCTGAGGTTTAGCCGAGGAGGGCGGCTTTTACGTGTCCGGTATACGGTGGACAGCTTTGAGCGCACATGTACTGCTACTAGGTAATGGTCAGAATCAATATCCGCACCCCTTCGGGAGCTTACGCTCGTGATGTTAGAGAAAAACCGGCCCTCTATGAGAACGTGGTCAATTTGGTTCATTGTACGTTGGTCCGGTGATATCCAGGTGGCTTTGTGGATATCCTTGCGCGGGAAAAGGTGTTTTGGATCACCAGACCTTGAGAAGCTGCGAAGTTTATTCATCGTTGGCCGTTCACGTTTGTGTCGGTGTGTAGGCTATGGGGACGTACACCCGGTCTAAACATCTCTTCCCTACCGACCTGCACGTTCATATCCCCGACGACGATCTTGATGTCCCGTGACGAGCAGCTGTCGTACGTAGCCTCCAGCCTCGCGTAGAACGCTTCTTTCTCATCGTCGGGTCTACCTTTGTGCGGGCAGTGCACGTTAATGATGCTATAATTGAAGAAACGATTTTTCGACTCCACTATATTACATAAGCTTTGACCTATCCGAAGGTGAGTGAAATTTTGCCGGGACATGCTCAGAAGGTTATCAATACATTGATAAAAAAAACTCAGTATTACCGCAATTCAGGGATTGCTCTTTAATATCGCTTTTTTCATTGAAAATTTTTTTTGTATTATATGCATTCATGTAAGAAAACTATCGAAAAATATTCTTCTTTATGGATAAATGCTCACCCATGTTGAATAAATAATATTTCAATCGAATTTTGAAGTTTATATACCAAGAAGCGATAGGATGCTATTTGAAAACTTAACAGACAACAACAACAAAATGGCAGCATGCTCTGTGAACAAAGGCATCAATCCGGCATAGAATGACACTGACGTGACTAGTAGGTCATGGTGTGATTATAGATACGATATTAAGATGAAATAAGATGAGGCTGTTAGAGTCAATAGGATCGTAGCAATTGACCCTGCAATTGTACTGCACTCTAATAGCTGGCTGCGAAGTCTTTCGTATAAAAAATAGAAGGTCAAGTTTCGATAACGGAATGTAGCACCTAGGCTTTGCTTTGATATTAAGATGAAATCATGCATTTCATATTTCGGACTTATGGCCAACTTTTTGGGTCAAATACTCCTATGTGCGTTGGTAAGGAAAAATCGATAACAAAATAACAGAATCAGTTACAAATTTGTTATGTCCTCCTTATCGAGGTACCAGTTAAAAAATCAGAGGGGTTGTGTACAAGACACGACCGCATATATAGGTGACGCAGGACTACGTAAGTCTCTTTGTAGTGATAGTAGCATGTATTCATGCTTGTAATCATTCGATTCTTCATTTATATATGCTATATGCAACATATATATATGCTACATGCGTTGTATGTAACATTTATCAAAGTTTTTCATACGTCTTCAATTCTCAAAAGCAAATGCACAATTGAAAACAATTTAACAAAATCAAGAACGCAAACTATTGCTTGCCTGCTACCTTACAGAAATCAAAGATTGCTTTTATTACCCATGGTTCCCCACGTTTAAGAGATTTTACCAATTCAATCCTATTTTATCAACAGCACATCTTTTCATTACACTTCTAATGAAACGGCAAGCATGCGTATTCATACAGAGTCATATTATAACCGTACACTACGGCTGAAGCACATTTTTACAACACAGATATCAAATTCGCCTAGGTTTAATCTTCTCGCAGTAAAGAATTTGTGATCTGTTGGGACAACTAACTTGTGTCAGTTTTTCTGGTACACTTCCCTAACACAGACATCAAATTGAACTAGGTTTAATCGCGTTCGTAAGAAATCTGTTGGCACGAGGGGGCTTTGTCACTCTCTCTGGCGTACTTCCCAAGCAAGAACATAAAAATAGTCTAGGTTTAACCGCGGTGTTAAGAAATATTGTTGATATGAGGAAACTTTGTCACTTGTTTTTGGCTTACTTCCCAAGCACGTATTAAATTGGTATAGGTTTAGATCGTAAAGAATCTTCGTAAAGAATCACGAAACGAGAATTCTGGTAAAACATAGGTTCATTATTTTCAATTTTTCAATAGTTCAACATTAAGAATCCATACTGTTCTTCATTTGGGTTAATTCTTAGAAGATTTTCCGATCGATTGGTGTAAGAATGTTGAAAATCGATCAGAAAACCGCTGAGATATTAGCGCTCAAATCCTTTCATTTTTCGTGACGCTCGAATTTTTCGATTTTTTGAAATGACACCATATCTCAAAACTTGCCATAAGACGTAGTCCTACGTCAAAACGCAGCCGCCAAGTTTTCTCTAAATATCCAGTATGGTTCAATAGGCAAACTAATTGACCTATAATTTTGTTCTTTAAAAGTAAAAAATAAAATATTCGCTAAATAATTTTTTTTTGTAATTTTTCTTAATTCTTGTTTTTGAAAGATGTTAACTCTTGACCGCATGGTAAGAACGTTGTGGTATTAATATCTTCTTATTGTATTTTAGCAGTTAAGGATTTTGAAGAATAAGGAACGGATATCCAAAAAAATAGTCAACTTGATCGTAGATGTTCCTGAGAAATCAAAAAAATAATTATTGAGGTAATATAAAGCTCAGGTCACTCACACCGCTAGGTGGGTGGATTAATTCAGTTTTTTTTCTGTTAATTTGCAGTTTTGCGTTGAGGCAAAACTGCGAACCGTCGTCCATGCTATCGCTAACTGGGACTATGTTTACTGTGCCAAACGGTCATCTCACTGTAGGCAGAATATTGTCTTATATAGCTTGCGAGTGGACATTGTCAAATTATCGGAGTAACCGTAATAAAAACTACCAGACTTTCGAAGAGATGTTTATGGCGCAATTGATACTCATTTCAATAAATTCACATTTTTCAAAGTTGTTAGTTTCACCCTTATTCTACGAGTCACGTGACTGAATACGACAATTGTCACTCGCCGTAACTCGCCACGGCGAGTCGTGTCACCTGAGTGACAACCGTGTCACCTAGGTAACAAACCCCTGTCACCTAAGTGACAAACCGTGTCACCTAGGTGACAAAGCGAGTCACCTAGGTGACCATTGTCACCTGATTCGCGGCGACTACAAAATAGTCGCGTCACTCGCCTCGCAGAATAAGGGTGTTTACTTTTAGGGAGTTGTCGAATGCATTTAACATAGGTTTGTGATATTTTTTTGAAACGATGGTTCTACAATTGATGAAGGGACGGTAGGGGAAAGAAATGAAAAATTTTGACGTAGGACTACGTCTTACGGCAAGTTTTGAGATAGGGTGTCATTCCAAAAAATCGAAAAATGCGAGCGTCACGAAAAATGAAAGGTTTTGAGCTCTAATAGCTCAGCGGTTTTCCGATCGATTTTCAATATTCTTACACCAATCGATCGGAAAATCTTCTAAGAATTGACCCAAATGAAGAGAAGTATGGATTCTTGATGTTGAACTATTGAAAAATTGAAAATAATGAACCTATGTTTTACCAGAATTCTCGCTTCGTGATTGGTTGGAAGATCCTTTACGATGATCTAAACCTATACCAATTTGATATCTGTGCTTGGGAAGTAAGCCAAAACAAGTGACAAAGTTCCTCCATTTCAACAAGATTTCTTAACACCACGGTTCAACCTAGACCATTTTGATGTCCTTGCTTGGGAAGTACGCCAGAGAGAGTAACAAAGCCCCCCCGTGCCTACAGATTTCTTACGAACGCTATTAATTTAATAATAAACCTAGGCCAATTTGATGTCTGTGTTAGGGAAGTGTGCCAGAAAAAATGACACAAGTTCGTTGTCCCAACAGATCGCAAATTCTTTACTGCGAGACGATTAAACCTCGGCGAACTTGATATCTGTGTTAGAAAAACGTGCTACAGCTGTACTGTTCGGTTATAATACGACTCTGTATGAATACGCATGCTTGCCGTTTCATTAGAAGTGTAGTTAAAAGATGTGCTGTTGATAAAATAGGATTTAATTAGTAAAATCCCTTCAACGTGGGAAAACATGGATAATAAAAACAATCTTTAATTTCAGTAAGGTAGCAGGAAAGCAATAGTTTGTGTTCTTGATTTTGTTAAATTGTTTTCAAATGCACAATCTTTTGAGAATTGAACGTATGCAATGTTACTACTTTGATAAATGTTACATACAACGCATGTAGCATGTATATATGTTGCATATAGCATGTATACATTAAGAATCGAATGACTACAAGCATGAATACATGCCACTATCACTACAAAAAGACTTACGTAGTCCTGCGTCACCTATATATGCGGTTGTGTCTTGGACACAACCCCTCTGATTTTTTTTTGGTGAAGGAGGGGAAAGAGCGGAAAGGTGAGGAGGGGGGGGGGGTATTGATAGCTACGCTTAACAAATAGTCGTTTGACTCCTACCTTTTGTCCAATGCTGGAAGGTGCATGAGTCGAACCAAGCCATAATCTGAGATTATAACTGAGTTTGAACCCACAACACCCGCCAGGGTATGTGGCTCGCTGGTACTTGTACCTTTGAACCATAAATATCCAGCTATAAACATCCAGCAGTTTATGCAGTCGAGAATGGGTTAACCGTTTGAACAGAATTTCTATAACTAGCATTGAGAATAAACTGTACATTTTTATACTACTGAAAACTATTTCGTTTTATAGCAGATGAAGGCCACATGCTACGAAAACTACAAAGATTACAAACATGGTTGCAAAAAAGAGCTTTGGAAATCCAGCTACCAAGCCTACCGTGAATTCATTTCACATTTTCAAAATCAGTTACACTCGGATTTGGACGCAACGATTGTAAGTATATATTATTTTATTTTTATCGGCTGTCAGTCTTAATAAATCAGAACAGATTTTGTACTTTCTCCTACGTTTCGACTATATTTTGTAGTCTTTATCAAGGATTTCTACGATACATTGGGTGTTGGATTTGTTACAAATTTTGTTAATTTTAAAATTTTATATGTACAATACTGTCTGTGCTTTGTCAAAACAAGACTCTCCGGGCATCAAACGACCGTCAATCAGCTGGACAAACTACTGAGCAGCGGACTCTCTGCAAGCGACCACCAGATTGTTTCTCTCAGAGAGAAAACTGAGCTGATAGCCCATTGCGTAGATCAAGACCACAGATTCGATCTGACCAATAATAAAATTATTGATCACAGTTACAAAAAATATGCATTACCTATACTTGAAATGTACCATATCTCAAATTCTCGCAACTCCATCAACAAGCGTACCGACGTAGAAGGCCTCAACCATACATACTCAGGATTATTAGCTTCTCTTAAATCCATCAACACCCCTTTACCATAGCACTATAGCCAGATATTCAAACATAAAATGCCAGGTACAATAAGTGGACGTTAGGCCGACAGTGCAAAGAAAAACCAAATCGTGACAATTTAATTTAACAGACAGGAAAACAGATGTACAACAAAAATAACTTAGGAGATGTTACTTTAACTAAACAAAGACAATTGACAAAGGATAGACAGTATTGTACGTATAAAATTAAAAATTAACAAAATTTGTAACAAATCTAACACCCAATGTATCGTAGAAATCCTTGATGAAAACTACAAAATATAGTCGAAACGTCGGAGAAAGTACAAAATCTGTTTTGATTTATTGGGACTGACAGCCGATAAAAATAAAATAGTGAATTTCACAGTCGACAAAACATACCCAATGTAAGTATATAATATTTAAAAAACAGATCACTCTTATCAACTTGGTTTCAACCAGAAGTGGGCACCGCTAAAAAACTTGCAAAGGATTATTCCAAATAATATTTTACCTGGATTACTAAAAAATTTACTTACACTTTCATTGAAAAATATTTGCCTTACTACATGCTAGGTTCGTAAGAAATGAATTTTCAAATTAATACATGTATATATTAGGAATTCGACTGTTGACGTAGGACTACGTCTTACGACAAGGTTTGGCTTGACAGGGTGTCATTCCAAAAAATCTTTCTCGAAAAGTGGTCAGGTTTTGAACGCTAATAGCTTAGCGGTTTCCCGATCGATTTTCAATATTTTAGCACCAATCGATTGGAGCATCTTCTACGCGTTGGCCCAAATGAAGAACGCAATAATTTCGTAAGTGTACACTATTGAAAAATTGAAAATAATGAAGCATTGTCCAACTAGGAATCCTTGCATCCTGATTGGTTGGAAAAGACCCCATCAAAGTTTGAAATTTTTTCCTGTAGTGTGACAGTGTGCAGTGTGTGCAGTGACAGAAACTCCCCGTCCCAACAAGTCGAAGATTCTTTACGACGTTTAAACCTATACCAATATGATATCTGTGCTTGGGAAACACTTGGCATTTATTTATTTATTTATTTATTTATTTATTTACAAGTCTTCGACTAATTCGTACAGACTGTCGCTACATATTACTTATTCTATGTTTAAAGGTTATTTTACTTATATTAAAATCGTAGCACTGAGATATTGTCAAACTATCTATACCAAACATTAAACGAATTGTTTGATACTTGTTGCTGACATTTTGTAATCGAATGTTATAACGTTACGTCTTTTTCTGCAGAAAGAGATAGCATTACATTTCTGTACATTCATTTCCATCACGTTCAGCGAGCACCAGTTTACTAACGCGTCATTGTCAGCTTGGATTGCACAGCAGTCAACCGCTGACTTTACTACACGAAAAAATTTGAGATCATCTGCGAACATGTATTACAGACAGACAGACAGACAGACAGACAGACAGACAGACAGACAGACAGACAGACAGACAGACAGACAGACAGACAGACAGACAGACAGACAGACAGACAGACAGACAGACAGACAGACAGACAGACAGACAGACAGACAGACAGACAGACAGACAGACAGACAGACAGACAGACAGACAGACAGACAGACAGACAGACAGACAGACAGACAGACAGACAGACAGACAGACAGACAGACAGACAGACAGACAGACAGACAGACAGACAGACAGACAGACAGACAGACAGACAGACAGACAGACAGACAGACAGACAGACAGACAGACAGACAGACAGACAGACAGACAGACAGACAGACAGACAGACAGACAGACAGACAGACAGACAGACAGACAGACAGACAGACAGACAGACAGACAGACAGACAGACAGACAGACAGACAGACAGACAGACAGACAGACAGACAGACAGACAGACAGACAGACAGACAGACAGACAGACAGACAGACAGACAGACAGACAGACAGACAGACAGACAGACAGACAGACAGACAGACAGACAGACAGACAGACAGACAGACAGACAGACAGACAGACAGACAGACAGACAGACAGACAGACAGACAGACAGACAGACAGACAGACAGACAGACAGACAGACAGACAGACAGACAGACAGACAGACAGACAGACAGACAGACAGACAGACAGACAGACAGACAGACAGACAGACAGACAGACAGACAGACAGACAGACAGACAGACAGACAGACAGACAGACAGACAGACAGACAGACAGACAGACAGACAGACAGACAGACAGACAGACAGACAGACAGACAGACAGACAGACAGACAGACAGACAGACAGACAGACAGACAGACAGACAGACAGACAGACAGACAGACAGACAGACAGACAGACAGACAGACAGACAGACAGACAGACAGACAGACAGACAGACAGACAGACAGACAGACAGACAGACAGACAGACAGACAGACAGACAGACAGACAGACAGACAGACAGACAGACAGACAGACAGACAGACAGACAGACAGACAGACAGACAGACAGACAGACAGACAGACAGACAGACAGACAGACAGACAGACAGACAGACAGACAGACAGACAGACAGACAGACAGACAGACAGACAGACAGACAGACAGACAGACAGACAGACAGACAGACAGACAGACAGACAGACAGACAGACAGACAGACAGACAGACAGACAGACAGACAGACAGACAGACAGACAGACAGACAGACAGACAGACAGACAGACAGACAGACAGACAGACAGACAGACAGACAGACAGACAGACAGACAGACAGACAGACAGACAGACAGACAGACAGACAGACAGACAGACAGACAGACAGACAGACAGACAGACAGACAGACAGACAGACAGACAGACAGACAGACAGACAGACAGACAGACAGACAGACAGACAGACAGACAGACAGACAGACAGACAGACAGACAGACAGACAGACAGACAGACAGACAGACAGACAGACAGACAGACAGACAGACAGACAGACAGACAGACAGACAGACAGACAGACAGACAGACAGACAGACAGACAGACAGACAGACAGACAGACAGACAGACAGACAGACAGACAGACAGACAGACAGACAGACAGACAGACAGACAGACAGACAGACAGACAGACAGACAGACAGACAGACAGACAGACAGACAGACAGACAGACAGACAGACAGACAGACAGACAGACAGACAGACAGACAGACAGACAGACAGACAGACAGACAGACAGACAGACAGACAGACAGACAGACAGACAGACAGACAGACAGACAGACAGACAGACAGACAGACAGACAGACAGACAGACAGACAGACAGACAGACAGACAGACAGACAGACAGACAGACAGACAGACAGACAGACAGACAGACAGACAGACAGACAGACAGACAGACAGACAGACAGACAGACAGACAGACAGACAGACAGACAGACAGACAGACAGACAGACAGACAGACAGACAGACAGACAGACAGACAGACAGACAGACAGACAGACAGACAGACAGACAGACAGACAGACAGACAGACAGACAGACAGACAGACAGACAGACAGACAGACAGACAGACAGACAGACAGACAGACAGACAGACAGACAGACAGACAGACAGACAGACAGACAGACAGACAGACAGACAGACGGTTGTCTCACTGTTGACTACTATTCGCTTCGATATAAAAATTCATAACTTCTAGAGTTTTCATTTCTCCATTTCCAAATTTTGCATGCTTCTTCGAGAAAGATGGACAAATATTTTAAAATAAAAAAAATCGAGAAAAAAAAGTTCCAACTTTGAAAAAATTGCAATTGTTTATAAAAATGCACTATTTAACTATTGAAAAACAATCGAGAGGAGGTATGGTATACCAATTTTGAAAGCTTGTGGAATAGTGAACACATCTGGTAGAAAGTCATTTTTTGATATTACAAACTATGTTTACAATCAGTATTTAAAAAATAGTGATTTTTCCAGATTACAATACTTTAAAAAATCATATCTTGCGAATTCCAACAGTAACATCGAAATACTAAAATACGTGTCGATTTTTTTTGAACAAAGAACGTAAAAAAAATATTGCGAAGAGAAAAAAAATTTTGACTGTAAATTTCCCGTGGAATGACCCATATACAACAGGAACAGTGTGTCAACGGGAATAGCTACGTCATCATAAAACATCCAAGATCCATGATATTTTCAAGCAAAGTCAAGTTTGTGAACCTACATTGCATAATGTAGTTTGATATATATATTGTTGGCGCTTGCCCTACGTTGTGTATTTTGAAGGAAAAAAGGAAACGACGATAGCCGGCAGCAAGCGTCTATAGCAGGCGGGAGCGACGAGAGCCAGCAGCTGCTGGATAATAACCAACAAAGAGGATGGTAGTGGATCGGAAATTTCACTTTTCGATGAATAGCACTTAAGTCACCCTATTTGGCACTATAACTTAGAGATTTATTTCAGGCTAAACGGATTCAACTAATAACTAACTACACAGGTAAGTATTGCATAGTGGTAAGTATATTTGATTGCAGGATAACGAACACGCCAGTTTTGCGTTCACTCTTGTTACTGGTTCGATCTGGACTGACTATCGTCCGATTCGCGTTGACGGCATTAAACGATCTCTTGCACTCTCATAAAAATGCCTGTATGTACGTGTGGGTGAAAATCTGCCAAAATGTTTCGATCTCTTGCGCTCTTTAAGAAATTCCTATTTCGCTTCACCCCTACAGTAAACTTTTGGAGGTGGCAGCAGCTTACGCTCGTCAACGCGAATCGCTACTCAAATTATTATGCGGCTGACGGGTTGCCAGAAGGGCTGGAAAACTGGTCTAAATGTGCGCCCGTTAGCACTAATCTGCTACAGGATGCAATTTTAACCACCAGTGTGGTCGATTTTACTTCTAAGTCTCAACATACCCGCCGCCTTGAACAATCATGTTCAACAAAAAATGTAAACAAGTAACATAAATTTTAAATAGCTAGTAATACACGTTGGTTTTTATAATTCTAACACTATTTCTTCTCACTTTAGTTCATTTTGACGGCATATCCGAACTGCGTTGGGCCGGTTGTGGGTTGTTGGCCATTGGTGAATCTTGTGAAGTGCTGGCTGGTATTGGAGAACACGGCAACAGGCAAATTTTTGCAATCGGACGAGTGATGATTCCACGAGTAGTGCGGACTGAAACAACTCGTACCAGCCAGGGATGGTTCGATCACTTTGACTCAATTTTGATTCATTTGACACTACCGTCTCAGCCGAGCAAAATTTGACAAATTGATGTATGGGACATTTGTAGATAATAACTAGATCTACAATTTTGCTGAATAAAGTGTTGCTGTAACTTTTGTAGTTACGGTGCTACAATGCTAGTACCTCATTAGTAACTAAATGAACGTTCATTTAGTTACTAAAAAGGTACTAGCATTGTAACGCCGTAACTACAAAAGTTACAGCAACACTTTATTCAGCAAAATTGTAGATCTAGTTATTATCTACAAATGTCCCATACATCAATTTGTCAAATTTTGCTCGGCTGAGACGGTAGTGTCAAATGAATCAAAATTGAGTCAAAGTGATCGAACCATCCCTGGTACCAGCTGATCTTTTCCGGGAATAACAGCTTGTATTCGCCCTAACGGCCAGCGAATCGGTGATTGCAGTTCGTCAACAATGATGATCATTCTGCCGGGAACTATTTCATCATTTCGTTTCCATCTTCTGGTGTCTTTCTGTAGTTATTGTAGATACTCTTTTCGCCAATGGATCCAAAGTTGCTGCACATGCAACTGCAGCTGCTGATAGTGGTCGAGTCGGTTCACAGATATGTCGTTCAGATCTGGGTCGGACAGGGCTTGCAGGGATCATCCGATCAGAAAGTGTCCAGGTGTGAGTGCGGCTAAGTCGTTCGGATCTTCTGTCATGGGTAGCAGGGACGGTTCGAAATTTTTACCATTATCAGAATGGATATGCGCAGGACAGCCACGCCGGGCGATGAACCTTCGGAGGCAACACAGGAATGCTTGGGTGGACAGGTCATTCACCAATTCTAGGTGCACTGCTTTGGTTGAGAAGCACACAGAGACGCACAGGTAAGATTTAGCAGGTGCTACACGCTTATGAATCGCAGGAAGATACAGTGGGCCAGCATAGTCAATACCGGTGATACTGAATGGATGACTTGGGATTATTCTCGGAGCTGGTAATTGACCGATTTGTTGCTGGGCAGGTACTGGATTGAGGCGTGTGCAACGAAAACAATTCCTGACGATGCTTTGAACAAGTGTGCGGCCTCTTGGCGGCCAAAATTCCTCTCGAATTGTACTTAACAGCATGCGCCCGCCGCCGTGAAGCAATTTACGGTGGTAATGTTCAGCTATCCTCCCGCTAAACGGGTGGTTAGCGGAATTAAAGCCGGATGCTTTGTTTGATAGGGTAACCGGGACAAATTAAGGCGACCTCCTACTCTCAACACTCTCTCTGGGTCTAAAAACGGGCTCATCAGGTGAATCGAGGATTGTTTTGATACAGTTTCACTTTTCTGCAACTGTTTCAGTTCTGTCGAAAATGAGTACCGTTTTTACCTTATTCAGCTCTGCCACTGACAGTGTTCGGCCGATAGGTTGGGCGGTAGATAAAGGTTGTGTTCGCACTCTCAAACGGGTGTTGGACACAAAGCGTAAACAGTATCCTATCGCGTGCAGAAGAAGTCTGTAGGAGGACCAAAGTGAAAACCACGGGTGAACTGGTATAGATGCTTGTGCGACTGCTGCTACTGTCCGCCTTTCCAAAATTTCATCTGGGACGCTTGGTGAAAAAGAATTGGGCCAATTTTGCGAGGATTGTGACAGCCAAGCAGGACCATTACTCCATAATTTGGATACGAGAAAATCTACTGACATGCCACGCGAAATCAAGTTTGCTGGATTTTCTGTCCCGGGAACATGCTTCCATTGGCAACCGTTCGTATACTACTGGATTTCAGATACTCTATAGGAGACGAAAGTAGGCCAAACATTCGGGGGTGATTTTAACCATTGCAAAGTTACAGCTGAGGCGGACCAAAAGTAGGATGCGGATACGTTGACGTCGATGGCTTGTTTGATTCTGTCGTGGAGCCACGCGGCTAATTTGGCTGCTTCAAGTTCCAAACGAGCGATAGTTATTCGTTTAAGCGGGACTATGCGGGATTTCGACGCCAGAAGCTGGATTCGTACGTTTCCCAACTTGTCTTCACAACAGGCATACGTACAGGCACCGTAAGCAAGTTGAGAGGCATCTGCGAAAGTGTGTAGTTGAATAACGGCATCAGGTAAGAAAGCATACCTGTTTATGCGGTGTTAAGAAATTTTGACCAGATCTCGGTAGTAGTTTTCCCAGTTTGTCGTGACGGGATCTGGCATGGGATCGTCCCAGTCGCAGGACAGCAACCGTAACTCCTGCATTAAAATCTTTGTCATTTGTCATTTGTCATTTATTTAAAAATTCATTGGACACAATGCGGTCTTAATGAATACTAATAATAATATTAAAAATAATGATAATAATAACAATAGTAGAACAAAAACTTAAATACAATTACTCTACAGACGAAGAAACACATGACTATTGTCTTTGGGCGAGTCGTCTTCTGAAAGTATCGATGGAGATGTCGAAGTCGAATAATTCGTAGACTGTGTTGAACTGGGCTGCCATATACCTTGTTGGGCTAAATAAACCGTAGTTGACTCTCCTTGCTTCGAGATGGAGAAAGTTCCTCGTTCGAAGAGCTCGTTCTGGGGCGTAGAGATTGAGCTGTTCCAATAAAGTAGGGCAATCAATTTGTCCGTTCAAGAGCTTAGCAACGAACACGACTTGGGCGATATTGCGCCTCTTTTCGAGCGTTTCGAGTCCCAAAAGTTGGCACCGTGCATCATATGGGGGTAGCTCCGACGGGTTACTCCATGGCAGCATGCGAAGAGCGTAACGTATAAACTTTTTTTGCACCGACTCAATCCTTGCAATCCAGTTAGCTTGAAACGGGCACCAGACAACTGTGCAGGACTCGAGTATTGAGCGTACTAAGGCGCAGTAAAGCGAACGGAGACAGTAAGGATCCTTGAACTCATCAGCAATTTTAAATATAAAGCCAAGCTGCCTATTAGCCCTCGAGACAATCTCCTCAAGATGCAGGCGAAAGGTAAGCGCACAATCGAGTTTTACGCCTAAGTCACGAACATGGTCAACTCGTTGCAGTGCATGACCCAGAATGCAGTAATTGAAAATAACCGGGCTCTGGTTGCGGTGGAACGTGATGACATTGCATTTTAGGACACTAATTGTCAGCAAATTTTTCGTGCACCAGCCTTCAAATGACTCGATCATCTGTTGTAGTCTCGAGCAATCAAGTACGGTTTTTATTGTTAGGTATATCTTGACGTCGTCAGCATAAAACAAGCGGCATTCAGTTGGTAAGACTATAGAGAGCTCGTTGATGAATAAAGTAAAAAGCAATGGGCCTAAATTGCTTCCTTGAGGAACTCCTGATAGATTGCAAAACAATTCCGACTCTTCTTGACCGATTTTGACGCATAAACTACGGCCGGTAAGGTAAGACCTCATCCATTTTGTAAATGCAGCAGATATTCCAAGTTTCTCCATCCGATTCAGTAATATTTCGTGGTCGACACGGTCGAATGCAGCTTTTAAATCTGTGTATATCGCGTCTACTTGCGCGCCTTTCTCTAGGCTATTTAAACAGAACGAAACAAATTGCGTAAGATTCGTGGCCACAGATCTTTTGGGGATAAAACCGTGCTGATCGAGAGATATGTAATGTAAGCTACTGCTGAGAAGTGCGTTATGTACAATTATTTCCAAGACTTTCGAGCAGGCACAAAGTGACGTGATGCCGCGGTAATTTTCCATGTTTCTCTTATCTCCCTTTTTATGCACGGGAAACATAATAGATTTTTTCCACAATGTGGGAAATACATTCTGCACCAGCGAAAAGTCAAATAACATTGCTAGCGGACGAACAACAGCTGTGGTACATTTTTTCAGAACACATGAAGGGATTCCGTCTGATCCAGCAGCGAGGGAATAATTAAGCTTTTTGATTGCAGTTTCAACGAGTTGATCAGTTATGTGGAAAGTGTTCAAATTGATTATATCAGGTGGTGTGCCTTCGACAGCAGAGGCTACTTGTGCTTCCGATGCAACAAAAGTGTTAAAGGAATTTTTGAAGTGGGCAGCAAAGAGTTCACATTTTTCACCTGCTGTGTTCGCGCTACAGGTACCCAAAAACATGTTCACAGACAGTCCTATCTCGCTTTTCTTAGAATTCACGAACGACCAGAACAATTTTGGATTACGCAACTTGGCTTGAATTCGTGAGGTAAATATAGCGTTTGTATAGCGATCGATTGTAAGCTCTGTAGTTACTGCTCGCTATATTAAATTGTTGCTTTGAAAAAGGACAGTGGAGCCTAGTGTATTTTCGTAGGGCAGAAGACCTAAGACGCTTCAAAAACCGCAGATGAGCGTCACCCCACGTTGGTTTTCGAGGTGAATTGCGAGTGGGCACACAGTTAGAGATGAGACGTGTCATAATTTCAGTGAAATGACTCACAGCATCATTAACATCCGTAAACCGGTCAAGGCACCGCCAATCAACACGTGCAATAGCTTCGGTAAGGGCGGGAAAGTCTGCTCTTCGAAAGTCCAACTCTCTTACATCCGAAGTATCTTCAAACTCAATAGGTGCAGGTAAATCAACTGTAACTTCCAGAGCAGGATGGTCAGCGTCAAGTGGGATTATAGGATCTGCTGCTTCCTGTACTGAACAAAACGGGGTTGCACATTCATTGACCAAAACTAAATCAAGAAGACGTGAGTTTCGGTTGACTACCGTATTAATCTGCACCAAGCCTTGGAGATAAAAGCCATCCAGAAGAGCAGCGCAAGCCGTCGAAATATGCGATCGCAAACTATCGACCACAGGTGGTACACTTGACGAGAAATTCCAGGTGAGACCGGATTGATTATAGTCGCCGAATAACAATGTGAGATCGGAAAGGCTTAGGTCCGAATAAACGGCTTCGATAGAACGAACGTGATCCTTAATGCTATTCGGATCCGCTTTACGGTCGGGGGGAAGGTAAATTACTCCAATGCTCATCGTATGACCGGGCAACCTTACTCTTACCCATATTTGTTCTAAGGAGTTGCATATGGGAATGGGATCGATGGAAGCGCTTAGCCTCGTGGAAACCGCGATCAAAACTCCGCCGCCACGTGATTTGTTGCTATTGTATAAGCTCCGGTCACAGCGAAATACCGTGAATGTGCTGCCGAACAACTGCGCAGAGTAGATTTTCTCGTCGAGCCAAGTTTCAGTGAGGACGATGATGTCAACATTGGAATCCGCAATAGCAACGAAAAATTCGTCGATTTTAGTGCGCAATCCTCGCACATTTTGATAGTAAACCGACAAGCGTCCGTTCAGCGTGCTTTGAGTGGTTGTAGGTTGTACGTTAGCTGATGGCGAAGGGGAGCAGCCGCTGGAAGATGTGGACACTTCAGACAGTAAAACGTCATCAGACAGTGAGTACTTGCCTGAGTTCGAGGGCGGGAAGACCCCTTCTCCAGTTCCGACCGCAGGACCGGGACGGCTATGATGAACGCAGGCTGCGAGAGGCTCGACTGGGTCGGACGGACAAGGGGCTTCCGAGATACTGTACACATTGCGTCTCGGTAAAGATGCGCATACAACGTGGGAGTCGGCAGCAGAGAGTACGCATGGGTTGGTACGAGCATTATTGCTGAAAGTCGACGAACCATAAGGGAGCGAAAGATGTCCAAAAGCAAAGCAGTACTTGCCTGTACAAGCATGATGGAAGACCTCCATTCCACCAACAACCACAGGACCGAGACGACTATGATGAGCGCTGGCTGCAAAAGGCGCGACTGGGTTGAGGTTCATGGAGGCTTCCAAAATGCTTTCTACGGTGCGTCTCGGTTTGATGTCGTCAGGGTTAAAAATTACATTTATTTCGTGTTCCACTGCTGGTTGCTATGCACTATAATCAATGGTGGCCTTCTTCTTGTTTTTCAGAGTTTGATACACGGGACATTTTTCACTCCATGCTGCATGGTCGGCGGAAGCAGAATCATCATTTTTGTGCTTGTGACAATTCGCGCATTTGAGAGTCGTTGACACGCACTCTTTTACCGAGTGGGCACCAGCGCACCGTGGACAGGTTTCAGTGCTTTCTTTGCATTCCGAGCCCTTATGGTTAAAACCGCAGCATTTGAAACACCTCAGAACATCCAAGCCATCGAGTGCTCGACAGCTCTCCCAGTTACATAATAGTTTCCCCTTTTCCATTATTTTATGATAGGTCACTGCGTTTACCTCAAAAATAGCATTATACTTGCAAACCTGTTCTTTAGTTGCAGCATAACACTTCCGCAATTTAAAATGGCCCATATCACATAAAAAGTGGTTGTCTTGTATTAAAGTTTCTCTTAACTTTTGTTCTTCCATTTGCTCACTCATGCCTAGCAATTTCACCGTGGGTTTTGGTGGCTCAGATTTTTGCACTTCATACGAATCGCCCATACACTTAACTACTCTCCCTTTCAGCTCATTCATAGATCTTTCGTTGAGTAGTTCAATTACTACAGCCCCGTCTTGTCGCGTTTTCACATCTTGAATATCCAAGGATTTCCGGTCCACTTTTTCCTTCAAAACCTTATTTATGCTCGACACATCATTTTGGTTTCTTGCTTTTATCACCAGTTTAGGGTTTGGCTTGCTATCTCTAACTGCCTTTGTTGTTCCACTGAGAGCCTTGGTCTGATCTCTTCTTTTGTTCATCTTCACAACTTCCGCGAATGAACCCGCTACACTTGACTTAGGCGTTTCTTCAACAACCTCAAGACTTTCGCAGTTGCTTCCAACTGCGGCAACTTCAGAGGGTTCGGCTAATTTGCGTTTCTTCGCGGACCGTAGAACTCGGCCGGGTGTCACATTCTCGCTAACATCACTCTTTAATTTCGTAGAAATAATTTTGGTGCATTCTTCTCTTACGATTTTTCTGATTTTTGTTTCAAAATTCTCCACAAAATCGAGCACGCACTGTAGTTTATTCATCTTCGATACCATATCATTCATAGTTTTTTCGAATATTACTCTATCGTCATAGCCGTGCAGTGCAAAGCAGACATCGCAAACGTACACAGCATTTTTGTTCTTCTGCAACACTTCGATTTCTTCCTTAGGAATATCCAGACAACTTGTATGCACTTGCTGTCTGCATTTACCAAAACACTCGAGGCATTCATTCGTATTCGTCACGGGATTGCAACAAATGTGACAAATAGGCGCAGTTGGCGTATGTGATACAGCGCAAGACATTTCGGTATCCGCTGTGACACTGTGACCACTAGTCATTATTTGACCACTTTCTTCTTCATCCGCATCATTAGCGTTATCAGCAGCAGCACCGCACATCCCGGCGGTTGGCATTCTGCCGTACGCTGGATAACAAAGAACCGCAGAGGGTTTTGTTTTCGTTTGCTGTCTTTGTGCTTCCCGCAGTAATTGGTATCGATTTAGAGAATTGTTTTTATTGAAACACGCGACGAAATCACAACAGATTGCAGCAACTTTTACGTGCAATTATAGAGTGTTGATTCGTACGTCGATTCATATAATTTTCAACTGCACTTGCCGCAATGTACCGTAGAAAAGAGATGATTTCGAAAGCACAAGCAAGAGAACGCGTTGCATGTACTCACAACAGAAACAACTATTACTGGAGAGATAAGACCAAGGGGGTCAAATAACTTGGCGACGTCGGAAATAACAGTTCTTTTTGTAGGAGGCTCATCACTACAACGAATTTGTGAGTCAAAACGAAGACAATCGATTTCAGGCTCCCGCGCAATTCCAAGTGCCTTAACGGTTTCATTCGGGCTAAATCGCAGTGTAGATTTCGTACCAATTTGCTCCTGGGATAGTCCCTGTAAGACTTCCAGTTGATTAGAGGTCCATTTTCGAAGTTCTATTCCGCCCTTTGTCAACAGCTCGCTAAGTTCGTTTCGCAACTGGATGGCTTCTTCGACTGTTTGTGCCCCACCGATGAAATCGTCAACATAAAAACATTTCTTAAGAGCCTGTGCACCGGCCTGATACGGTTCACCTTCGTCTGTCGCTAGCTGCTGGAGAGTACGGGTCGCAAGAAATGATGAAGGAGCTAAACCATAAGTTACAGTTAGCAATTCGTAGGTTTGTACAGGTGATTTTGATGAAAAGCGCCATAAAATGCGCTGCAACGGGGTATCTTCCGGATGAACGAGTACTTGTCTGTACATTTTAGCAATATCTCCGACTAGAGCAACTGGGAATGTGCGAAACCGTAAGATGATAGTGAGAAGATCGTCCTGCACCACGGGGCCTTCGCAAAGAGCTTCATGCTTGTCTGGTTTTAATTGATGCTTTTCGGTGAAAAACGTTGAATAATTATGTTTCAAGCTAACGTTTCTGCCTACTCTTTTCGGCCATCATCAGAACTATTTATTAAAAGAAAATACAATAGACAATGTTCTGTTAAACACACATAAAATATTAACTTACATTTTCTTAAACATATGATACACAAAAATTTTATTTAAAATTAATCGTCGTTATTTGTTACCGTTGTCCGTCGTCTGCTTGTGGCTGTGTGTAACGATCTGATCTGAGTCACGAGTCTATTGTACGCGTTAGAGAAACTTGCCGCATCTCGCTGTAGGTTTACTGCTCTTTGTTCTCTTATTTTGATGTGGAGCATCTCAGCCGTCAGTCTCGTCGGTTCGTTGTTGATTTTCTCTAACACATGGACATTTGGGAAATCAAATACATGTCCAAGTTCCATCGTATGTTGAGTTAAACCTGTTACCGAGCTACTGGTGCGGATGGAATTTTCATGCTGCGTTATTCGTTTTTCTAGTAATTGGGATGTTTGTCCAATGTATTCTTTGTCTTAGGAATACTATACACAACATTAGTTTGTTGCATAATCGGTATTTTGTCTTTTAATTTGGTGAAAATTGTGTTTTTAATTTTGTCGTTCGATTTGTATGCTGCAACGATATTATGTTTGCTCAAGCTTTTTCCTATTCGTTCGCTCAAACCCGGAATGTAAGGGATGGAAACGAACATAGTGGACTCGTTTCTAGATATTTCATTGTTTTTTAGAGTGTTGTATAGAAGGTGCACTCGTCTTTTAAGTATGTTGCGTGTAAATTATTCAGGATAGTTATTGCGGCGCAGGGTGGCAACAGCTGATTTTATACTCTCCAGCTTCATTAAGCGAAAAACCGGTAGAAGTTTTTGCAGAGCCGTCGAAAACGACTCGAACCTTGGGTGTCGAACTTGCTTCCTTAATTACGGGGTGGTGAGGTAAATAATAGGCTCGAGAGTTGTGTTCTTCGTCCTCTTTGACCAACTGCATATGGCCAAGGGAGAGATACTCTCGCATGAACTGGAGATAATCATCTTTAAGTAGTGGGTTTCGCTGCAGCCGTCTTTCAAGTAATTCAAATCGTTTCATAGCAGCAGATTTTGACTCACCTAACATTGATTCGAAATCAGGCTTCTTGGGGTAGCGTACAAAATGGCGTCCTTTAGGATTTCGGGAAACAGTAGCCTGGTACAGGGTTTCACATTGCGCCTCCTCAACCGATTTTTGTCCAACTGAATACGCGCAGAACGAATAGAAATGTCTGGCTCCTAATACCATATCGATTGGTTGATTCTTGTTGAACGATGGAACTGCCACGAACAATCCATTTCCATCCATCCACGCAACATACTTAAAAGACGAGTGCACCTTCTATACAACACTCTAAAAACAATGAAATATCTAGAAACGAGTCCACTATGTTCGTTTCCATCCCTTACATTCCGGGTTTGAGCGAACGAATAGGAAAAAGCTTGAGGAAACATAATATCGTTGCAGCATACAAATCGAACGACAAAATTAAAAACACAATTTTCACCAAATTAAAAGACAAAATATCGATTATGCAACAAACTAATGTTGTGTATAGTATTCCTAAGACAAAGAATACATTGGACAAACATCCCAATTACTAGAAAAACGAATAACGCAGCATAAAAATTCCATCCGCACCAGTAGCTCGGTAACAGGTTTAACTCAACATACGATGGAACTTGGACATGTATTTGATTTCCCAAATGTCCATGTGTTAGAGAAAATCAACAACGAACCGACGAGACTGACGGCTGAGATGCTCCACATCAAAATAAGAGAACAAAGAGCAGTAAACCTACAGCGAGATGCGGCAAGTTTCTCTAACGCGTACAATAGACTCGTGACTCAGATCAGATCGTTACACACAGCCACAAGCAGACGACGGACAACGGTGACAAATAACAACGATTAATTTTAAATAAAATTTTTGTGTATCATATGTTTAAGAAAATGTAAGTTAATATTTTATGTGTGTTTAACAGAACATTGTCCATTGTATTTTCTTTTAATAAATAGTTGTGATGATGGCCGAAAAGAGTCCAGTTGTAGAAATATCCTGAGAAGGAAGATTTGCCGTTACCTTATCCATTACTAGAAAACATACACCGCAAGAAAAATCATCCCGTCTAGAATGGATTTGTGCAAAAACTGATTCCCGAACCGGCTTACAAAGTTTACCGGCTCCCTGTACGGTAACATTAACACGATCCCTTCTTAAGCGAAGAATTTGAGCCATTCGATCTGTGATGAAATTTGGCTGCGGTGCGCTGTCCAACAGAGCGCGAGCCAGATGCGTATGTCCGAACGCGTCGATTACCTTCACGAACACAGTGAGCAGGAAAACATTCTCTCTTGGATACTGGACAGTGGAACTGACTTCCAGTTCTGGAACATTTTCACTAGCTGGAACTGAAGACTGGGCCGACGCGGTTGCTGTAGTAGGTTCGTTAGGTTGCGAATTCTTCGGTAAAGTAGAACTTGAAGCAGTTGCTTCGATGGTCCTTCGTGATCCGTCACCTTGCGTAGGATGCAGCAGAGTATAATGACGACGATTGCATTTATGACAACTGGAGTTGGATAAACAATTGCGAACCATGTGGCCAGTTTTCAAACAATTATGACAAAGTCGCTTGGAGTTGCTGGCGTTCTCCAGACGTAAGCTGGTTGAACTTTGGGCATTTTATCGCCATGTGCGGTTGACCGCAAACACCACATCTTTCTGTGGGCTTGGATCCTACTGAATTTGCTGAAGAAGAGTAAGAAGAGAAACGATATTGCGAGGAAAATGGTTGCTTTGATGTGTTAGCTGGCGTAACAGAAGCAGGATTGGAAGCGTGGTTATGATTCACTGATATTGAATCCAAAACTCTGGTCCTTCTTTGGAGGAAATCGACTAAACAAGTGTAGTCAGGATTCTCAACAGTCGAGGCATGGTTTTCCCATTCTCGAAGAGTGCTGTCATGCAGGCGGGTACACAGTGCTCCAAAATGGTACCCCACGAATCGGTTGGCTCGCCCAGTTGATGAAGAATTTTAACGTACCGCTCGAACTCGTCTACTAACCCATGTAACGTTGTAGCGGACTCCTTTTTCATGCACGGAATGTCGAAGAGTGACTGCAGATGCCGTTTTTTAAGTAAATAATCGTTAAAATAACGCCCTTCTAATGTCTGGCAGGCTAAAGCGTAGTAGGCAGAGCTAATTTCAATTCATTCGATCAATTTAGTAGCTTCTCCCTTTACAGCTGCTCGCAGGTAATGAAACTTTTGAATATCCGGAACTTCACTGTTGGAATGTATCAACGCTAGGAAAGTGTCGTGAAAAGCAAGCCACTGCTTATAATCACCTTCGAATTCCGGAAGAGAGATTGTTGGCAACTTGATTGCCCGAGAGAGTGGAGGAAGACCGAGGGGGCTGAGGGCTCTGACTAGCAGGAAGAGAAGGCAATTTCGAAATTAGACTGGCTTTTATTGCGAAAAGACGGGATTCAAAATCGGCACGCGCCGCTGCATGCTCCACTTGACCCTCTGGACTGGCTTCAATGTCCTCTAATTGAGCCTGCACGGCCTCTAAGTTTGGTCTCGTTGAACGTCGAAATCAGCATCAAAAGTCTTTGCCCGACCCAGTGATGCTAGCAGCGCAGATCCCCGGGAACGCAGCTGCCTTTTTAGTTGTTGATCCGCCATGTTGATAAGCGGCACGATGAATTAAACTGGATATGAAACAGCCAAACGACCTGTAGAACGAAAGACCACAAGTAGACCCACAAAAGGGTAGAAAAATACTTGGAAAGGTGCTCACCTTTGCCAAGGCTAATTATGCCTTGTATAAATTTCAGCCAACAGGAACATATATGAATACCGGATTTACCGGTTCGAATTGCAGGATGCAGAAATGCCAAGAAATTCCACCGCACAATGAAACTGGAACTACAGCTCGTTGAAGATTCCGAAAAATTCTCCGAATTTGTCATAGCAGGTAGAAAAGTTAATTCTCACAGCTTGGGACGCCACAGCAAGATAATGGTCGTATTGTAGTCCTATTGTTGTCCAGATCGATGAAAGCGTCAGTTTGTATTATGAACAATGGTGATTCGTAGTATAATAGCACTTTGTAGCAGGAACAATGAAGCCTCGTGGCGGGAGTTTCTACTCTGAAACTTGATAGACCGAAAGAATCTAGAGTTTTAATAAGGAAAATGGTAGATAAAATAAGGAACTTCTATTTACAAACTTTTTAAATGGTTGTGATGATGTAAATAATTCAATCACAGCTATTACAGATGCTTATTATAGTTTACTAGAGCAATGTACAAAAACTAGGAGTGAAAAGGCCAATATAAAATCCAACCATTGCCCATGGATGAGTAACTACGTATGACAGTGGATTGAAAGTCCTTATACAGTTTTTCGTCTATAATCTTTTATTTTTGAATTTAGGAAAAACTAAATACATGTTGTCGCCGAGGAAAAAAAATTCCGCGCACATAAATTTGTTGGTCAGATAGCTATTGACGAAGTACAAACTTTGAAATATCTCGGCTTGGTTTTAGACCCTACGCTTTCTTGGGGAAGCCATATAGATCATGTTCAGATCATGTGCTGCTAGATAGAGTCAGTAGGATTTTTGCACTTACCCCGTAACTGTCCTGTTCCTGTACTCTAACAGCCGGGTGCGAAGTCTGTCGACACGTTTAAGGCCAAGGCTTTGCTTTTGACGTAGGACTACGTCTTTGTTTACTATACTGGGACTGGGTAGCACTATGAAAAAACGAAAATAGAACGTAACGTTTGAATGAAAGATTTCAAATGCTAATAACTACTAAACTACTGAACGAAACTGAACAATTTATGTGTCGTTGGATAGATAAAATGACCAGTAATTTTATGGAGGCCGTAAGGGGGGGGGGCTCCTATAAAAATGAAACATAAATTTCCTCAAAACTCGAGAGCTAATCAAGCAAATGGAACCAAATTTGGCATGTGAGGGTTTTTGGAGGCAAGATTTTTTTCTGTGGTGAGCTAGGACCTTTATCTTCTTTAAGAAAAATACATGATGAAATACAAATTTCCTCATAACTCAAGAACTAATCAAGTAAAAGGAACCAAATTTGCCAAATTTGGGATTTTTAAAAGAAATCTCTATGTCTCAATGGTTGCAGGCGTTGTACTTATGAACCTCCGTCGACGTATTTTCAAAGCCACCATTACATTTAATGAAGAACTGAATCTGAATATTCACATTCACTTAAACAATGGCACTCACAGATTCTAATAAACCTACATATGCCAGAAATCAGTTTACATTTGGTCTAATGATTTGATACAGTCCTACATCACCCTTTCGTACAATCCTTAGGGCTGTATACCTTGTAGTTTTTTACGTAATGACTCTATTGGACAATCAATTTTATTACATAGGAAGAAGACTTCATTATCCCTAGACAAGTAATGTCACTGGCATCGCTATTGCGGAATTTTTGCAGGTTATGTTCAGTGATTACAGCATTCGAGTAGAATTGACAAGTTACTGAGCATCTTTAATACAAGATAACTCACCCCGTATTCAATGGGCATAACAAAGGCATTACTGTTGTATCTAATAATATTAAGCTGTAGAGTTTTCGTCCTCTTTCTCGTGCGATTCATATGAAATGCTTAAATGATATATTTATATACGCAAATTAATCCAAACCAACATTTAGCAGAACTTGTAATTCAAATTACAAAATGATATGTACTTGCAGCAAAAAATTTTCAGGAAAAAGGTAATTTTTTCTTGTTTTTGGTTTATTCAACAAAATCGTGTAAATTTAGCTAATTATGTTTGTAAAATATACTTGTAATATTTGACTTGTAGAATTGTACTTGTAGATTTGTTATGCAACAGAAATATACAAATTACAAACTAGAAGACTAATATTATTAGTAATATATTCATTATGCAACAGGGCCCTGATGTGACTAATTCGAACAAGATTCTGTTGTAGATTAGCTACAGGACAGCTGTTTTACATATTTGGGTTACATAATCCAATTCTTCAATTTGGGAAGCGCTTTTTTCAGGAAAGTAGCTGGTATACGTGGCAGAAACAATAGCAAGCGTGTATAGCAGGCGGGAGCGACGAGAGCCGGTGACTGCTGGATAATAACCACCAAAGCACAGAACAGAAGTGGAAGTTCGAACAATCATTCGAGCAAAACCTGGCATCTACGCTCTGGTCTAAAACTCTACCAATAAGTAAGAACTTTGACTACTTTTTGTTTTGAGTGCACTTGTCATTCAAAATCTCGTGTAAACGAAATTCTTCAACTCGTCTAAATATTTCAGCTTTACTTCGCACATAGGAGTATTTGATGCAAAATGTTGGCCATAAGTCCAAAATGGAAAATGCATGATTTTATCAAAATATCGTATCTATTATCACAACAGGGCCTACTAGTCACGTTATTGTTCTATGCAGGATTGATTCATATTTTTTTTCACAGAGTATGCTGTTATTTTGGATAGCAGTTTTCAAGAAGCATCCTATCGCTCGTGGGTATATAAACCTGAAAATCTGAATGAAATATTATTTGCTTAACATAAGTGAGTATTTTCTCCGTAAAGAAGAATATTTTTCAATAATTTTATCCAGCTTTTTACGAGCCGTATTGGTGAACCGTATAATCTGTGTTAGTGTGTTCGTAATATTTGGACAGTATTTTTGACATTTCGTAATTACATCGCACGTTTTCTTTGCGCACGTTCACGTTAAAACTAACGGAACGTGCGGAAAGAAAACGTGCCATGTATTTAGGAAATGTCAAAAATGCTATCCAAATATTACGAACGCCGTCCGCCATTATGGCATGTAAAAAACTGGATATGCATCAATATATCCATCAGCTTCTTCGAGCCATAATGGCGACTGCCATTCGACTCAGTTCGACAAGAACAATTATGTTTACGTATATATGTATGCACGCATGTACATATGCATATCCAGCTTTTTACAAGCCATAATGGCGGACGGGTTCGTAATATGTGAACAGCATTTTTGACATTTCCTTACTACATCGCACGTTTTCTTTCCGTACATTCCTTTAGTTTTACGGTGAACGCGCGGAAAGAAAACGTGCGATGTATTAGGGAATTGTCAAAAATGCTGTTCAAATATTACGAACACGTCCGCCATTATGGCTCGTAAAAAGCTGGATACATGCATAGGCGTCACATACACAAACCAATTTTATGTCACATACACAAACCAGTTAGCACCGCCTAATTAGCTTCGAGGTACGATGCTAGTCTAACAAGCCAGTCGTCGTATGTTCGAATCTCGGCTACACTGAGAAAACTTTTCGTATAGTTTCTATGTGTCCCATATATAGATTTTTGCAATGTGCCCAGTAAATGATCTTTATGTGCCAAACAGTTTAGTGACTAAATGAACGTTCATTTAGTTAATAAAGAGGTACTAGCATTGTAGCACCGTAAATACAAAAGATACAGCAAAACTTTATTCAGCAAAATTGTAGATAATAACTTGTTCTATAAATGATTCATATATCACATTGTCAAATTTTGCTCCGCAGAGACGGTACTGTCAACTGAATCAAAATTGAGTCAAAGTGATCGAACCATCCTTGGTCAAAAGGTTTGGTCCTCTCAACTGTGTATAGTATAACCTCTTAACCTTCCTAATGCATTAGAAAAAAGATTTGAGATTGCTCTCATTATCATTTTAATTCGAATTTCGTTTCGTATTTTGAAATAATTCATTGCCGCAAACTTCGAATCACATCAGCTTGATGAAATAAGACTAATAGAAGTAATGCAGATATTTTGGACCAACATGGCCACTTCACCGGAAAAACATCTGGTACCTGATTCGCGACACATTGTTTAAATTTTAGGATAATTCATCTTACGGCACATCAAATCACATCATCTTGATAAAATGAGACTATTGAAAGTATAATAAAGACTAGGGATGGGAACTATCATTAAAAGTCGTTACTGATAACTATCAGTAGTTTCAGTACGTTACTGATAACTATCAGTAAATATCAGTAATTTTACCCATCACGGCATTGTAGCAAAAAAATAGGCAATTGTAATAACTGCATTATTCATTGTAATTTTACATTGTAATTTATCAGGTGGATTTCAAGGGGGCTCGCGCAACTGCCGACCAGATTTTTTCCATCCGACAGATCTTGCACAGATGTTGAGGATACATCATGTCCTCGGATCACATCTTAATTGATTTCAAAGCAACATATGATACAGTCCATCGCGACCTGCTATGGTACATAATGCACGAAACCCGTTTGCCGGATAAACTGACCCGACTATTCAGAGCTATATTGGAACGAGTGATGTGCTTCGCACGTCTCCGGGACACACTCGAGTCCCTTCGAGACTCGTCGAGGGTTGGGACAAAGTGACAGCTTATCCAGTATGCTGTTCAACGTCACTCTTGAGGCGGTGTTCCAATCAGCGAGTATCCAAACGAGAGGCATGATTTTCATCAAGGGTAGAAGTATATGAATCACGACATAGTTTCACTATTTGAGAATCCCAGAGACCCCCATCTATATCTGACGATAGTCGGTAGGCTACGGTGGGCCGGGCACGTCGTAAGGATGCCGAACGATAGAGCAACGACAACAGTTCTTTTCAACAACCCCACCGGCACCGGAAACACGAAGACTCAACATGCAAGATGGCTTGACCAAGTCGAAAGTGATTTATGACTTTTGAGACGACTGGGAAACTTGCGACGAATGGCCCAAGATCGAATTAAATAGAGACGACTGCTTGAAACAGCACGAGCCACCCCGGCTCTAGGCTGCTGACGACAATGACGATATATTGTGTCACTTTCGTCTATCGTACGCAACTACCTACCATTTATTTAATCCAACTGATTTTTCTAACTGGACGACGTAACTGTATCAGTAAGCATCAATAACTGCAAAACCTTACTGATACTTAGTGATATTATTGCTTACTGATAACTATCAGTAATTAATGATAGTTTTCCCATCCCTAATAAAGACATTTTGAAAGCAAATGACCACATCACTATCGGATCTGGAACATCCGGTACCTGGTTCAGGGGAATTCTTTGGATTTTGGGATAATGCATCATGAAGCACATCAAATCATATCGCTTTGATCAAAAGACCTTGATGGACGTACAATGGAGACATTTTGGAACCAAATAGCCACTTCAGTAACCGGGTTTGGGTTCAATTGATGATTTTAGGGTATATAAGCTATTTAACTTATAATGAACCGGTTAACGGGGTAGTTCTGGTTATATTGGAGCGGTTTGAAACAAAATCGCATGGCACTGAAAACTTAGAAGTTTTAGTTTTAGAAGCAACTATTACCATTGGAATAAAAACCATCTTATGTGTTGAAGGCATACCGTGTATCATAGCTTCTAAGGTATTACACATTTTTGTCCTGAATAACCCCATATGTGCTGAATCATAATCCACCCAGTTAGCTTCGGGGTAAGATGCAAACCTAACAAGCAAGTCGTCGTATATTCGAATCTCGGCTGGTAGGTGCTGCTATAAAGTCAGTAGGATCGTTGCACTAGCCCCGTAATTATCCTGTACTCTAATAACCAGCTGCGAAGTCTGTTTATCTGCCCAAGTACCGGGTAGTTCCATTAGTGTTATTTTGCTAAGCCGATGTGATTTGATGTGCCGCAAAATGAATTATCTCAAAATACAAAAATGTCCCCGGAGACAGGTGGTTGATGTTCCGGAGCCGACGCTGAAGCGGCCATTATTCAACAAAATACTCCAAAATTTACCTTGGGTGTCAGTTTTGGGTCATACCTTTCAAGCGAGGCAAAGAAAACGAAGTTCGGATTGAAAATGGATGAAAAAGAACAAGCTCAAAATTTGGGTCCTTTTTGATGATGGTTTCGTTTAGATGGACCGATAATACAAATTAATTGGGGAATCAAACGACATGCATTGTACAACGGGAGCAAATCATTTGAATTTATAAGAAGCAATAAATTGAAATAACTTACAGAAGACAACTATACAAAAACTTTTTAAATTAGGAATATCGTAAAAAAAAGAATTCATAACTACATATTTCATCACTTTACCCACTGTCCAGGCAGATTAGACGAGACATAGGGGGATTAAAATACCCAACTTTTGTTTTTGTTTTGGTTTGACTGAGCGAACTGACAGATTCAGTTGGTTCGACTAGTTGAATTTCATAACGGAGACAACAGCTAATAATAGTAAAATTATAATAAAAATACAGTGTTTAATTGCTTCCTGTTTAATACTTCCAACCAGCAAGTGGGAGCAAAACCAAAACTGATAAATGCTATACGGACAATATGTAGAAAGTGACGAGACTGGAGCATTTAGACGAGTTGGCAAGGATGCCAGAAAGAAAAGTGTTATGAGTTTTCAAAATGTATCATCGAGACGAGAATCGAAATCAACATGCGGCTTGTGATCTTAAACAAGTTTTATATTGCAAATTGCATCAAAAACGCGAAATGCAAGAAACTTGCAGACATATTACAAGTAAAATCCCCGCAACGAGTTGTCAATTACATATGTCAATTTATTGGGATTGACACTCGCAATAGTTGACATAAATATTTGACAACTTGCCGCTGGAATTTTACTTGCAAACTGTTTACAAGATTTTTGCATTTCGCGTTTTTAATGCAATTTGCAATATAAGAATTGTTGATGTGCGACTGTATTGGTGGTTTGTATGCATCGGGAAACACTTTGCAACGAAAAAAAAACTTCAGATGCAAACAAATCGGGTATACGTATACGCGGCGATGTGTGCGTAATATTCTTGTCAGCAATCTCTATGCTAAACTTCCAACGATATGCGTAACCGGTGTATCGTATAAAACAGGAGTAAAATCAAAAGTCGCGTAGGTATAGATTTAGATTTTTATTATTGATCACCTGCGATTAGCGGCAACTACATTAGCATGTTTGAGAGATGAAAAAACACCTATGCTAGTTTTGATCACACGGTGGCAACTTTGACGTTTTCGAACAAAATAGGTGAAGCCAACTCAACTGGATCACTGGATCACTTTTATGCTAGTGTGCGTGTAAAAGAATAATTAATACAAAATTTCCGCAGCAGCAAACTTAGCTTTTGTAGCGGCATCATCTGTTTCTCGCCGGAAAAGTGAAGTTTTATGTTAGACGAATGTAAATTATTGTTGCCAATGCACTGTTTTTGAGATTCCTAGAAAATTTTTCACTTCTATATAACTAAACTGATAAATGCATGATTGAGTTTTTGTTGGTTTGGTCGCGTGAGCATAAAGATTATTAACACCTTTTTGCCATTTCCGTACAGGAATTCCATAGCATTGTTCTGGCAACTTTGCTTTGGCTCAGCTAGTCTAAAGTTGGAAAACAGTATAGTAAATTTTCCGTGTAAAAAGCCACTTTCCACCGCCAGGTTCGCTAGTATCTGTAAAAGGTTAGAGTTACGAGTTTTGATTTTAACTTCCACTTCTGTTCTGTGACCAAAGAGGATGGTAATGGATCGGAAATTTCACTTTTCGATGAATAGCACTTAAGTCACCGTATTAGGCAGTGCCTAATAGGCACTATAACTTAGAGATTTATTTCAGGCTAAACGGGTGCAACTAATAACTAACTACACAGGTAAGTATCGCAGATCTGGACTGACTATTGTCCGATCGCTACTGAAATTATTATGCGGCAGACGGGTTGCCAGAAGGGCTGGAAAACTGGTCTAAATGTGCGCCCGTTAGCACCAATCGGCTACAGGATGCAATTCTAACCACCAGTGCGGTCGATTTTACTTCTAAGTCTCAACATATATACACGTACACGTAGCATATGGAAATTGAATTTTACGAAATTTTGAATCAACACGACCATGGTTCCTTTGGGAAAAATGTCAAGTATATATTTTTCCATCTTACAGGTGCTTGGTGAGACAGAAAAAATCCCCTCTTGGTCTTCCAGAGCTTCCGGAACATCCGCTAAATTATCATTTCTGTGAAGTCTTCTCATAGCTTCAAAATTCTTTTTATTATTTGGCGTAATATAAGTAAAGTAAACAATCCGTGCTATTGAGAAGCCTTCCGGATCCGGACCAAATCCAGAACATCCGTAAAAGTGGTCAACGAGCGAAAATTGTTCTTTGAGTTCGGAATTATGTTCATTCAACCTCGAATTGAACAATGTGAAATAGGAGTATAAATTCAGCGGTTTGTGACTCAACCTGGCCTCTATTAAATGCATCGAAAGATCCGACATTTAATGTTTAAAATTGATGATCAAGGGCATCGAACTGCTTATTACGTTGACGAGCCTGTTCGCTCTTACAAGAAACTCCATTCTGAATTGTCCAGGAAAAGGTGAAAACAAAAGCAATAATACTTTTCTCTCACCTTTTCTCGGGCAAAACCCATAAAAATATTAGATACCGTCAACGCGGATTACGGAATGGTCATGGCTAACTACGATGGTTAGATTTCTGTTAAAATTTTCCCAAAAGAGCACAATACCTGGTGAACAGCTTATACAAAAGCTGATATATTTGCTATTAGATTTGTAAGTATAGTAAATGTTCAGTTTACTATATCACATCTATCAAATTACACTAGCGAAATTGGCAATTTCAACAAACTTTCGAAATACCCTCGTTTATTTGTCAGCGAACATTTGCAGTATTGGCATCACTTTTGTTTCTGAATCCGAAATGTTTTATTTCAAAGCTTTTTCAAATTGTAGTGCGGACTTCAACATGAATTTTCACTTATTGCACACTTTGACGGCAAATCCTAATTTTTTCTAACGACGTATAGCAGTCGGCTTTACTTTTCTGTTGGGGAAGAATAAATGCTTAATGCGAGAAATGTAGATTCAGGCAAATTGAAAATTGTTGATATTAGGCCAAAAATATAGACTTAGCGAAGGTGAGAGTCGAACTCACAGCTTCCAATCCCTAGTTGAGCTTGTTGTTTAACCAATTACACCACTAAGCCGTCTATACTCTGTCGTCTTACATCAAGGTTTTGTTATGACGCATGCCTGATTCTATCATTCATTCGCACATTTATCCAGCGCGAATATATTTTTGTTGACTGTATTTGTTGCAACCGCACAGATTGATAGACATATAGCTATTCGGTTTGCGCTTAGCAACAGTCAGTCGGTAACCGTCCGAGCCAGCGGTTACATGTAGTGTGAGGCTGTGCGTATATATATATATACATATATATATATATATATATATATATCTATATATATATATATATATATATATATATATATATATATATATATATATATATATATATATATATATATATATATATATATATATATATATATATATATATATAAGTTAACGACGGATCCAAAGTACACGCACCGAACGACAACCAACCAACTCTAACTCAGCGATCAATCACCTGTACAGGAAAACAGTCAGCAGTTTTGATACCCAGCAACACCGGACGATCGAAGGCAGCGAACATCAGTGCATGCAACGTGACATCGCCAGGTTCTGCAGGCTTAGCATATTTTAGGCAACAGACTAGGGCAGTGAGTACCATAAACGATTCCAATAAAACCATTCCATTGACGACCACTGTGGCGGACAGTACTTAGTTTCCTTTTTTTAAAAACTCCTCGTATGTAACCCAACTCTTAACTTATATATATATATATATATATATATATATATATATATATATATATATATATATATATATATATATATATATATATATATATATATATATATATATATATATATTTATTTATTTTATATATATTTATTTTATTTTATTTATTTATTCTTCTTCGGATCATCTGTCAACAAGGTCTACATGAGATAAAAAAACTACTAACAAATTAAAATGAACTACGATTACGTAAACGACACTTGAACGTTTCACTGCTAATATTAAAATCAAACAAGTAGAACACAGAGTTAAAAACTGCACACATAGCGGTAACAAGTTCATTTTGTCCATATAATGTCCGATGAAATGGAATTCTGAGGAAGTCAGTAGAACGAAGAACTCTCGAGGGCGCGTTCATATTGACCCTTGCCAGAATCCAAGGGGCATCAATTCTTCCACATAAAATATTTCCAACAAATACAGCACGCATATCATCCCTTCTCTTTTCCAATGTGTCCATGTCCAGCAGCTTACACCTGTGTTCATATGGAGGAAGTTCGACTGGATCCGTCCAGGGCAGATCCCGAAGCGCGTATCTGATAAACCTTTTTTGTACAGATTCGATCCGTGCAGTTCAAAGGCCGGTGTAAGGGCTCCAAACAACAGCTGCCGTCTCCAATGATGAACGTACAAGTGCATAATACAAGGCTCTTAGGTAGTATGGATCACGAAACTCTCTTGCAATTTTCATTATGAACCCCAGGTTCTTGTTTGCTTTGGAAATGATGCTACTGTAGTGGTCCTGAAATGTAAGCTCGGTATCCAACAGAACACCAAGATCCTTGACGACAGTTACGCGTTCAATATTCTGGCCGTTTATGGAATAACTGTATTGGATTGGAGCCTTCTGTCGGCTGTAGCTGATTACAGAGCACTTGGAGACACTGATACTGAGCCGGTTACATACACACCAACCATAAAACAAATCAATTAGCTTCTGTAATTTGATGCAATCAGCGACTGACCGAACTGTAAGCTGGATTTTGAGGTCATCAGCATACACGATTCTGCATCCTGGAGGGAGTATCATGCAGACATCGTTGTAATACAGCGAAAATAGCAAGGGTCCGATGTTGCTGCCCTGAGGGACACCTGAGGTACTCCGGAAGCCGCAAGATTCAGTACTTACCAATTTCACAGAAAGACAGCGGTTTTCAAGAAAATATTTCAACCACCGGACAAAAGCAGCAGAGGCACCGAGATGCTTTATTTTAGCAAGCAGTATGGTGTGGTCAACTCGATCGAACGCAGCTTTGATGTCAGTATACACCGTGTCGACTTGTGCTCCACCTTCCATATGTTGTAGACAAAATGAGCTGAATTCCACCAGATTTGTGCTGATCGAGCGACCAGGAAAAAAGCCATGCTGATCAGTTGAGATGTATTGTGCAAAACTTCTGGGCAGCGAGCCACCAATGAGGATTTCAAATAATTTCGAGCCAGCGCAAAGCGACGTAATTCCGCGGTAATTGGCAATATCGTTTTTGTTTCCCTTTTTGAACACGGGAAACATATAGGATTTTTTCCAGCATACTGGAAATGTTTCCTGAAGAAGCGATTGGTTAATAATAAACTGTAGAGGTTTCGAAAGAGTAGATGCACAATTTTTCAGTATAATCGACGGTATTCCATCCGGCCCGGGAGACACCGATGATTTCAACTGCTTCAAGGCGGCTTAAACTTCATTTTGCGTGAAACTAGTTATGTTTATATCACACACGTTTGCAGGAACGAACTTTAGAGCTTCCTGGACGTCAAGGGCTGAAGTACTGCTGCTGGCGAATACACTAGAGAATTGCTGAGCAAAAAGATTACAGATGTCTTCAGTATTGCTGGCAGATAGATCCCCTAGTGACTTTTGGGCAGGAAGTCCAGTTTCCTTGCGCTTCTCGTTAACGAATGACCAAAAACGTTTGGGATTTAATTTAAGATGTCGCTGCTTTTGCAAAACATATCTCGAGTAAAGATGGCGGTTATGTGTTCTGTATCGACGACTGGCTCTAACAAACTCTTGTTTGGTGATCTCGTTCCGTAAACGGGAGTACTTCTTCAGTGCTGCAGATCTCTTACGTTTTAAACGACGAAGCCATGAATTTGACCAGGGTGGTTTCCGCTTAGGCCTGGGTCGAGGGACGAAGTCACGAAAGAATGATAGAAGCAGTTGGTTAAAAAGGGATACAGCCATATTCACATCAACCCCACCCAGAAACGACCAATCCGTTGAATGCAAAGCTTCGTTCAGGTCAGAAAAGTCGGTGCGATAGAAATCAAACTCTCGTTCGTCAAGTACCTCTTCGTATCGAATGAGAGGTGGACAGCTAAGAGTGACAAGAATTGGAGGATGTAACGGATCGATTTTGATAATGGCTTCAGGTGGTTAAATTACATCGCACTGATTGAGTGCATTTACATTAGCAAACACCAAGTCCAGGGCCCGATCACGGTCATTCGTGAATGGATTTATCTGCTGCATGTCAAGTAATGCCATACCATCCACGAGCGCACTGTTTGCAGCAGTGAATACTGAGTTAGTCTAATCGATTCTAACTTTTCCAGAAGCTGGGCAATTCCAACGAAGGCCGGGTTGGTTGTAATCACCGAACAGTAGGTGAAAGTCTAATGGTCCTAGTTTCTCGGATAACGTGAATGCAGAATCTATATGTCGCTCGATGCATTTCGGCGAAGTAGAGAAAACGGGGGAATATAAACAACGCCTAGACAGATAGTTCGATTGCCTCCATTCACATTAACCCAAAGCTGTTCAATCTCACGATCATTGATCACTGCTGACTCAGAAGAACTGTATCGTTTTGAAACTGCTATAAGCACACCGCCACCTCTTAATTTGCCCGAGCCAAGGGGGTCGCGGTCATTGCGGTAAACATTATATTCCGTTCCAAACAACTGCGGTGAATGGAACCGGTCATTGAGCCAGGTCTCGGTGAGAATCACCACGTCAAATTCAGCATCGCTAACTGAGATGAAGAAGTCGTCGACTTTGGTGCGGAGACCTCTAACATTTTGATAGTATAGGCGAATACAGTCAGATTTTGGAAGGGTGTCCACAGTAGCAGAAGGAGGGTAGCAGTATTCCTCCACCGCAACGTCAGCAACTGCCGATGGGGCCAACGTGTCGCCTCCGCCATTCAGGCCATCCACAGCGCTAGAACCATGAGACAATTCAGGAGAAGAATGGCTCGAGACTTGATCGTACTTGCCTTGGGTAAAGCGACGGAAGACCCCTCCTCCACACCCACACACAGGGCCAGGACGACTGTTGAGCGATGACGGGAAGAGCGTGACTGTGGCGGGGGGACTTGGGGCTTCCATGGTACCAACACTATTGCGTCCCGGAAACAGGAATTCAGGTTCAGGTAGATTATGAGTCGTCAGGTCAGGCTGATAATGGGTCGTCATGTCAGGCTGATAATGGGTCGTCATGTTAGGCTGGTAATAGGTCGTCAGGTAGCTGGAACTGGTGAACGGGTCACAAGCTGATATGGTCGTTAAATTGTTGTACTTGCCATTTTTCTCAGTTTGGAAGACCACTGCTCCAACACCACACACAGGGCCGCGACGACTGATGAACGAAGGCTGCAGTAGCGCGACTGTGGTGGGTAGACCAGTGGCTTCCATAATACCAAAATCGTTGCGTCCCAGTGAAGAACCAGTACCATCCACGGAAGATTCGGTTGATTGCTAAATCGAGTAGTTAACCATTTGCCGGGCATTCTTCAGACGGTTCTGATAAACAGGACAGTTGATGCTCCACGCTGAATGGTCGATGCAGACCTCCTTATCCTTCGGAAGGTTACGTTTTTTGTTCGTCAATTCACAATTCACGCACTTTTCGAACTAGGATGCACAATCTTTTGCTTCATGATCTCCAGTACACTTCGGGCAGCAGAAAGGATTATTGCAGGAAGATGCCTTATGTCCGTACTTCGAACATTTGAAGCAGCGCAAAACATTAACTTCTTCGACCACTCTGCATCGATCCCATCCCCAGGGCTTCGACCGATCCTTTTTTTCTACCGCAGTCACACCAACGCGCATTCAAGTTCACACCGTCCGTTTAGAGGTGGAATACGAACGCTATGCATAACACAACTGGCAGTTTGCTCAGTCAAACGCCGAATGCACGCAACAGAATGAACGCGTTTTGACATTTTCGTTTCGATCAAGTTGCCTTTACCGTTTGGAGCAGCGAATGACTGCAAAACAGTCAAATGACTGGCAATCACCACGCTAACGAAAAGCAACCGCACAATCGTATGATTCAATACTACAAAAAAACAACCACTACATGTGCATGGAAGAAGTCGGTCGGACTCCGTCCAATACAAACGAATATTTTGCTTGCGTGGGACCGACGTCCGGGTGACAAACTATTACTGTGAGCAGCCGATTTGGAGACAAAAAGAGAAACGAAAAAATACGTCACCGTATGCTTCCAGTCAGTTTGCAGTTTATATTCTCAAAGCGCAAAGCAAAACGGGAGATTGACTGTTTGCTTTTGTTGAGATGCCGCATGAATTGTAAGACGGCAGCAGCGCAAGCGGCAGATTGACTGGATAAGAAAAACAGTCAAATGATCGTTCAAAAAGCGGAGTTTGAATGCGGAAAGTTCACATTCACGGCAGTCACATTCAACTTGCGATCCCTTTTCAAGCCCTGCCCATCCCACGTTGACACTTTGCAGGTTTATTAGTGTTTCGAATGTCTGTGCATCAGTCTCTAGGACAGCCACCAGTGAATTGTAAGTCCAATTCTCATTTTTGCGGATGCAAATAACGCTGATATTCGAGGAAAACGGAAGATTGTTTTGCTGTTTCAGTTTGAGAACGATTTCGTCAGCTGTCAAGTCACGGCAAATTCCAATAATTTTTATTCTCGGTTTCAGAGGTTTCCTAATTGAAATTTCGTAGTTTTCAGATATGATATCTGCAGCAGCATTGACTAATTTCTGAGCAAGATCATTCGTGTTATTGGTAGCTGCAGTATTACCGCTATCAACATTAGTCGCATCTCGCCCAACCGAAAACGAGCCCAGGACGCTCAATTCATTAGTAATAATTTCTTTAACCGTAGATTTTATTTGCGGAATAAGATGTTTGTCAACCAAAGCACATTGACCGGAAGCGATAATATTTACATTCGATTCGCATTTATTCACAACATCGGTCAGTTTATCAATTCTCTGCAATAGAACATTGCACATCGAATGCACCTCATTAAGGCAGATCTGTTTCTTCCGACATTCAAAACACATATACTTCAGGGCAACATTCTCCTGCATAGCGCTCACAGCCGCTGAGCTCACGTCACCGCACCTCGCATGCATGATCCTCTCGCAGCCCCCGAAGCAATAGATGCGATCCGATTCGGCCGAAATAGTGTGCGCACACATATTACACTGCACTGAAGTCATTTTGCTTTGTTTTGCTTCGCCCGGTAACGGTCTTTGTTGAAACGAAAGACACTGTTCGATGATTAATTGAACTCGTTGCAATCGAAAGCAAAAACTTAATTTCACGAAAGAACCACAGTTTTCCACCTTCTACTACTATTTATCGATGCACAAAAAAGCAAACAGCCAAAGAAAAATATTGGTAATTATCGGTGCACTGAATTTCCACTACAACACGATGAATGAAACTTACAAGCGGAGACCAAACGACCAGTATGACACGCACGTCACGCACGCACGCAGTTATCAGTTGCGAGTTGCGATATATCTACTATATAAAAATGGATTTCTGTCTGTCTGTCTGTCTGTCTGTCTGTCGGGATGTTCTTTATAGAATCAAAAACTACTGAACCAATCGGCGTGAAAATTTGCATGTAGAGGTTTTTGGGGCCAGGAAAGGTTTTAGTGATGGTTAGAGACCCCTCCCCCCACTAAGAGGGGGGGCTCCCATACAAATGAAACACAAATTTCTGCATAACTCGAGAACAAATCAAGCAAATAGAACAAAATTTGGCATGTGGGTGTGTTTGGTGACAAGAAATTATTCTATGGTAAATTGGGAACCCTCCCCTCTTTAGAAGGGGAATTAGGACTCCTCTCCCCTCTAAGAGGGGGGGCTTCCATACAAATGAAATACAAATTTCCTCATAACTCGAGAAATAATTAAGCAAATGGAACCAAATTTGGCATGTGGGTGTTTTTGGAGACAAAAATTTTTTCTATGATGAATTGGGACCCCTCCCCACTTTAGGAGGGGGGGTCCTATACAAATGAAATACAAATTTCCTCATAACTCGAGAACTAATCAAGCAAATGGAACAAAATATGGCATGTGGGTGTTTTCGAGGGCAAGAATATTTTCTATGGTGAATTAGGACCCCTCTCCACTGTAAGAGGGGGGGCTCCTATACAAATGAAATACAACTTTTCTCATAACTCGAGAACTAATCCAGCAAATGGAACCAAATTTGGCATGTGGGTGTTTTTTGAGGCAAGAATTTTTTCTATGATGAATTAGGACCCCTCCCCACTTTAGGAGGGGGGCTCCTGTACAAATGAAATACAAATTTCCTCATAACTCGAAAACTAATCAAGCAAATAGAACCAAATTTGGCAAGCGGAGGTTTTTGGAGGCAAAAATATTTTCTATGATGAATTAGGACCCCTCCCCACTTTAGGAGGGGGGCTCCTATGCAAATGAAAAACAAATTTCCTCATAACTCAAGAACTAATCAAGCAAATGAAACCAAATTTGGCATGTGGGGCTTTTAGGGGGCAGAAATTTTTTCTATGATGAATTAAGACCCCTCCCCTGTTTAGGAGGGGGCGAAGGGGTCCCGTACAAATGAAATTCAAATTTCCTTATAACTTGAGAACTAATCAAGCAAATGGAACCAAATTTGGCATGTGGGAGATTTTGGAGTCTTGAATTTATTTTATGATAGAGACCTCTCACCCCTGTGGTAGGGGGATATGGACTCTCATACAAACAAAACAGATTTTTTTGCGAAACTCAAAAACTAATCGAGCTCTAGAAATTCGAGACTCTTCCATAAAACATTAGTCAATAACAAGACCACAAAAGCTATCTATAGTAACACTAGATCATTCAGAACGAGACGGCCGCGAGTGTTGCCGGTGACCCGTCGTCGGAAGCGCCGGCCACTGGGGGGAGGCAACTCACCGCAGAAATCACTACTGTCTAGGTTTATTTGTTTTCCTAGGTCTACCTGGGTTTCCTGGAACGAGCGATAGCGAGTAAGGAGAGGATCGCGAAATGGGACTTTTCACAAAAAAGTTTTCCGTGAAATGGTACATTCCACTTTACGTTTTTCGCAAAATGATATTCGGCGAAATGTTGTACAATCATGGCGAATATTACTATCCGCTTTCTGGCTATGCAATGAGGGGACAGGGGAGTTGTTTTCTACTTTACTGTATAATTTGTATATTAAACTACCCATTCCTGGTAACTAATAAGCATTAACATAAGCAGCAAATCAGCGTATCTGGCGTTTTATACTGCACGTTGTTGTATATTATGTTTTTGACTGCATAGGTGTTGTAAATTGGCATCTAAAATTGTAATCAAATTCTTCGTGTCGGTAATTAGCTGTAAATTAGCATTGTCAGCACTATAAGAAGGTTATCAGTAAAGTAGCTGTATATTTTGCCAAAATAGCATTTAATTAGCATTTAAGGCGACTTTAATGCTTATTAGCCTACATTTAAATAGCATTGGTGATGCTTATTTGTTACCTGGGATGCTTTCATAGTTACGTAACTGAATCATCTAAGGTTGAACTCCTCAGAAACTTGCAAAACTCGAGATTGTGACAAAGATCATCCAAGATTCATGATTTATGTACAACACAGGTTAATTTGTGGCAATACGAAGTTTGTCGGGTCAGCTAGTATATATATATATATATATATATATATATATATATATATATATATATATATATATATATATATATATATATATATATATATATTTCTGTCTGTCTGTCCCTATGTTCCTTTTAGAATCGAAAACTACTGAACCAATCGGCGTAAAAATTTGCATGTAGGGGTTTTTGGGGCTACGGAAGGTTCTCTCGATGGCAAAAGACCCCTCCCCCCACAAAGAGGGGGGGCGACCATACAAATCTATTCTTATAAAAATGGATTTCTGACTGCTCTATGTTCCTTATAGAATCGAAAACTATTGAACCGATCGGAGTGAAAATTTGCCTGTAGGGGTTTTGGTGCCAGGGAAGGTGAAAATTTGCCTGTAGGGGTTTTGGTGCCAGGAAAGGTTCTTATGATGGTTAAAGATCCCTCCCCCACTAAGAGGGGGGGGGGGGGCTCCCACACAAATCTATACCTACAAAAATGGATTTCTGTCTGTCTGCCCGAATGTTCCTTATAGAATCGAAAACTACTGAACCGATCGGCGTGAAAACTTGCATACAGGGTTTTTTGGGGCCAGGGAAGGTTCTTATGATGGTTAGAGATCCCTCCTCCCACTAAGAGGGGGGCTCCCATACAAAAGAAACATAAATTTCTGCATTACTCGAGAATTAATCAAGCAAATGGAACAAAATTTTACATGTGGGTGTTTTTGGAGACAAGAATTTTTTCTATGGTGAATTGAGAACCCTCGCCACTTTAGGAGGGGTAGGGGCTCCTACACAAATGAAATACAAATATCCTCATAACTTGAAAACTAATTAATCAAATGGAACCATATTTGGCATGTGGGTGTTTCTGGAGGCATGATTTTTTTCTATGATGAATTAGAACCCCTTACCTTTTTAGTACGAGGGGCTCCCATACAAATGAAATACAAATTTCCTCATAACTCCAGAACTAATCAAGCAAATGGAACCAAATTTAGCATGTGAGTGTTTTTGCAGGCAATTTTTTTTCTATGGTGAATTGAGACCCCTCCTCTCTTTAGGAGGGAAATAATGACCCCTCTCCATTTTAAGAGGGGGGCTTCCATTCAAATGAAATACAAATTTCCTCATAACTCGAGAACTAATCAAGCAAATGGAACCAAATTTGACATGTGAGTGTTTTTGGAGGCATGAATTTTTTCTATGATGAATTAGGACCCTTCTCCCTTTTTAAGAGGGGAGGCTCCCATACAAATGAAATACAAATAACCTCATAACTCGAAAAGTAAGCAAATCAAGCAAATGGAACCAAATTTGGCATGTGGGGGGTTTTGGAAGCAGGAATTTTTTTAATGATGGTTTGAGACCCCTCACCCCTGTGGTAGGGGGATAAGGACTATCATACAAATAAAACAGAAATTTTTACGAAGCTAAAAACTAATCGAACTCGAGAAATTTTACTCTTTCATAAAACATTATTCAATAACAAGACCACCAAAAACTATCAATAGTAACATTAGATAATTCAGCGCGAGACGGCCACAGGCCGCGAATGTTGCCGGCGACCTGCCGTCGGAAGCGCAGGCCACTGTAGGGGGCAGCCCCCCGTATTGTTCGTTTTGGGTCAAGAAGCAAAAATCCTAAGTTTGATGCCGATGCTTATTGTACACCAACGTGTTTGTCAGAATGTCCTCTATCGGGTGTGACAGTGACCTGTAGGACTCCTTGTAAGAAATCAGCAGGCGCTAGAAAAAAGTGAGAACTCAGAGTTTCACTTGGCTCGCTTACTCTTAGCGTTTCGTGCAAAAGTAGCTGTTTTTTCGTTTGCATTATTCTACCAATTTTAAAAAGTTTACCTTCCAGCTGACTTCAGAAATGTGGATTGAAACTACCCAAGAAACATTTTTGTTGTATAATAGCTTATTAAACTGTTGTACAGCTGATTCACGTGGAACAAATGCTTGATAAGCTATTGTACAACAAAAATGTTACTTGGGTAATTATTGTGTGAACCATTTAAATCATTTAAAATTTAATTTAAAAAGACAGTGGGGGATTTAAAAAGACAGTGTTTAGAAAAATGATGTAATTTCACTTATTTAAGTTGAGTGACACTAAAAACATTAATACCTATCAAAGTAATACAAGTGTTCGATGTCTGAGACTGAAATATTCGAGTTTTGAATGTCGACCATGAGAGTGTTTGAAGTTTGAATCAAAACCGAACTGTAACTTTTCAGTGTTTCTCACTATAAAATAACATTTTATCCTCATTTTTAAAATTTTCCCATGAAAATAAATAAATTGTCATGCTATTGAATCATTCATGGAGGTACAATAAAGATGTTTTCGAACATTTCACTTTGAAGAAAGTTTCAGCATGGTTTAAGTGCTCGAAGTTTGAATCAGAACGGTAAATACTGCCGCCTTGACCTCGCATATTTTAAATTATATCATCGACCGCCACGTGCCGAAAAAGACAATACGCATAGAACCGCACCTGCTTTGGATAAACGCCACGCCACGTCGCCTTAAATCTGAAAGAAAGGTTGCCTTGAGGAGGTATTCAAGGTATAAAACCCAATCTCTGCGAAACCACTATCAGGCTTTCAACGAGCGTTACAAAAATTTAAGCCGACAATGCTTCCGCAAATACTTAAACAACGTAGAGCGAAGACTGAAGTGTAACCCCCAGTCGTTCTGGAAATATATTAGTGCACAATGGAAAGAAGATGGTCTTCCATCAGCCATGTTCCTTGGAAGCGACACTGCGACCAAATTGGATATGGTTTGTCAACTGTTCTCGCGGAAATTCTCCAGTGTCTTTCTCGATGAAAGGCTGTCCGAAACAGAAGTATCACAGAAGTATCTCAACTTTCAGTGGACCGGATGGCGTACCTTCAATATTTTTAAAGAACTGCATTGATGCCTTGGCTGATCCAATCCGACATCTATTTAACTTCTCGATTAGCCCAGGCATATTTCCTTCTGCTTGGAAATTCGCTTACATGTTTCCAGTTCATAAGAAGGGGAACAAAAAAAACAGACAACTACAGGGGGATCTCTGCCTTATGTGCATTACCGAAACTCTTCGCTTTCACTTAGCTTCGCTTCGGCTTTCACCGCTTTTTCTGGAGTCCCACAAGGTAGCCATCTCGGACCGTTGGTCTTTCTTATTTTTTTCAACGACGTCAACTTAATGCACAAAGACTTTTTCGCCGCATTGTGTTCGCCGGCAACCTGAAACTGTTTTCGAAAGTTAACGATTCGGACACTCTCGCACTCCAGGAGCAACTGTTCATATTCGCTGGATGGTACAAACACAATCGCTTGGTACTAAACCCCGACAAATGTGAAGTGATAACGTCCTCGGGAAAGCTGAATCCTATAATATTCGATTACCGATTATCAAGCGTACCGTTACGCCGTGTAGATTGCGTCAAAGATTTAGGGGTACTGTTGGACTCTAAATTGACTTTCAAACAGCATGTTTCATTTGTTGTCGACAAGTCCTGCAGAAACCTGAGATTCATTATGCGTGTCGCCAAAAACTTCAATGATATTTATTGTTTGAAATCAATCTTCTGTGCGTTCGTTCGCTCCAACCTCGAGTATTACGCACCCGTATGGAGCCCGTATTACCAAAACGGTGTTAGTCGAATAGAGTCGGTGCAACGGAGTTTCATCCGCTTTGCCCTCCGTGGGCTACCATGGAATGATCCGTTTCGGCTACCAAGCTACGAACAGCGCTGCAGATTAGTCAACTTGGACACCCTGCAAACACGTCGGGACGTAACTATGGCCGTCTTCGTATCAGATGTTCTCACATCTCGGATTGACTGTCCTTGGATTCTAGAAGGACTCGACATCTTAACTTGGTCTTGCTTAACGCGGAACAATTCCTTCTTACATATACCGCACCGGCGAACTAATTACAGTACTTTCGTTACCATAACCGGCTTACAACGGAACTTCAACCGTTTTCTTCAACCGATTTAGAACTCTTGCTATTAGTTTTTAAGTAGTCAGTAGGATAGAAAAATCTGTTGACTTTTAATTAATAAACAAATAATACTGTTTCAAGCAGTCGTCTCCATTCAACTCGATATTCGGTTACTCGTCCCTAGGCGACTCAGAGTGGCTTTTCCCTCTGTTGCCGGTTCAAAACCAATGGAGATACTGAAGAAAGCCGTTTTCGCCGCACTGTCGTCCAGCAACCTTACGACGTGTCCGGCCCATCTAGGGCTGTCTAACCGGTAGTACCGGTAGTACCGAAACCGGTAATACCGGCCAATTTTTGGATACCGAAATACCGGTTTTGGTAAGGCAAAAAACCGGTATTTCCGGTATTTTCTAATCTGAACTAAATTTGATAGAAGATTATAAAACTCTTAGAAAAACAACTTGCTGTTAATGCAGACGAGATTCTCCGACTACAAACAGAGTGAAGAGAGTGAAATGGTGGGTTAAATAATTATAGTTCTTAAACCGGCACAGGAGAGCATCTTTGCTGTAAAAATGTTTCATTGTATGAGCCAGACGTCGCGTTTCATTTCATTTATGAACAACTTGATGATATTTGATATTTAAAAGCCACAAAATTATTCGAGGCTCTCAAATAACGAATTTAGGAAACAAGATCAGGGCCCAGAAACGTCACTTACAATAGTAAATTGTTATTCCACTATGAAGTAGTGAAGCTTCAGTTTCAACTAAAGCAGCGCCGCTTCGTTTAAAAATTGGCTACAATCAGCGTCATATATATATATATATATATATATATATATATATATATATATATATATATATATAGGGGAGAGACGTCTACAGTGAGACACTTTTTTCCAGAAATTTTAATTTTTTTTGGTGATAGTTACCAACGAGGTCTTCAATCCATTTGAAAAGTATATCCTTCTAGTTGTCTGAAAAAAAGTTTCAGCCCTTTTGGTTAAAAGCTAAAATAGTTACAAACGCAAATGTGAAGGTTTTTGGCTCACTGTTCCCCAGTTAGTGGGAAGAGTGAGACAACGAGTATTGAATACTGAGACACATATTAGAATTAAACTTAAACCATATTTATTGGTCACAAAGGACAAAGTTTAGAGGTAGTGCTGTTTATTTTGTGCATAAAGGATACATTATTGTTGTGCATTATTCAAAATTCCGATTTTTCTCACATCTACATTTATATTCATGTAAAGGACCAATCCTGGTTATCTGACTTTCAACTTACACTTCAAAACTCATTTACAATCAATTCATATGGATTGATTTACAACTCAACACAAAATTTTTTTTTTGAAAATTACCCATACCTGTTTGTCTCACTGTTCCCAATAGGAATGTTTTGTAAGAAATAGTGAAATAGTGGTGTTAGCAAACAATTCGATGGTCTTATATTTTTTATTTTTATCTGTCATTCCTATGAGGTGCCATGTAGTAAATTTAATTTGGATTAGTTACGCGATTTGCTGTTAAAAATCACTTGAAAATGATCGCAATAAAATTTACTTTGACCCCCCAAAAAACGACTTTTGTTGAAAAATATACTAAAAAATTAACAAATTTTTCTCAAACTGTATTATGTGATATAGATTTACAAACTTTACTTTGCAGGAAAATATCATGGATCTTGTTTGTTTTATGGCGAAGTTATTCCCGATGTCTCACTGTTCCTGTTGTCTCACTGTTGACTACTGTCCCCTATATATATATATATATATATATATATATATATATATATATATATATATATATATATATATATATATATATATAGGGGTCATTCCACGTCAAGTGTCCGAGTCACCTGTAATAGGAAATTCGCTTATTTTCTTTTGATCATATCTTCGTAAATATTCAATTTAGAAAAAAACTTTGTTCCACATTTTCATGGGAAATCATCTGAGGAATCCGACAAAAATATTAGTTTTTTGCGGCAGTGCTGCCAAATACTTTTATTTTCCATCTGAAAATTAAATTTGTATTTTTCTCTCAATGAGTACAATTTGATCTCAAAAATTTCAACAGCATCGTATTCCTCAGACTTTTTTACATAAGAATCACTCAAAACCAGGAGGTGTTCCGTCCCGTTCTCGAGATATAGCGTTTTGAATGGTGTAAAAATATAAATATAAATATGAATAAAATTGGTATACCATGCCTCCTCTCGATTGTTTTTCAATAGTTAAATAGTGCATTTTTATAAACAATTGCAATTTTTTCAAAGTTGGAACTTTTTTTCTCGATTTTTTTACTTTAAAGTATTTGTTCATCTTTCTCGAAGAAGCATGCAAAATTTGGAAATGGAGAAATGAAAACTCTGGAAGTTATGAGTTTTTATGTCTCAGCGCGTGTGTTAATGTGAGGCGAACAGTGATGCTCAATCGATGTTCTAACCCACGGGTAGCTTCATAACGAGGCCGCCTTTGATGCTATTAAGTGTAACGTGTCGTTGAAGCACGCGCGTTCGTCCGCTCGTTTGCATTAACGTGCGCGCTTCGATATAAAAATTCATAGCTTCTAGTTTTCATTTCTCCATTTCGAATTCCAACAGTAACATCGAAATACAAAAATACGTGTCGATTGTTTTTTAACAAAGAACGTAAAAAAAATATTCCAAAAAGAGAAAAAAAAATTTGACTGTAAATTTCTCGTGGAATGACCCATATACTGTTCAAGTTCTATTTTGGAGATATTGCATTAAACACGAAATTTCATTCAATTAAAATATCCGCTTTTATAATTTTAATCAAAATACAGCCGAAGAGAACAATTCAGTTGCTCAGCTACACATTTCAAAACTCTGCTTAACTATTTTAATTTTGATGCCTAACAGCATCATCTGTACCGTAGCGCCAACTACATGTCAAACGAAATCCATATTCGTCAATAAACATCGAAAACAATTGGCATCTCGAATTATTTTTGACGTAGGACTACGTCTTACGGCAAGTTTTGAGATAGGGTGTCATTCCAAAAAATCGAAAAATGCGAGCGTCACGAAAAATGAAAGGTTTTGAGCGCTAATAGCTCAGCGGTTTTCCAATCGATTTTCAATATTCTTACACCTTACACCTTAATCGATTGGAAAATCTTCTAAGAATTGAACCAAATAAAGGAAAGTGTGGATTCTTGATGTTGAACTATTGAAAAATTGAAAATAATGAACCTATGTTTTACCAGAATTCTCGCTTCGTGATTGGTTTTTGGAAATGACGTCATCAAAGTAGAAACGCGTTTTCACGCTTCGGCTTATAATTCAGTCAATTTGCAATAGATTTCCAAGATATTTACACCAATTGAACGGGAAATCGATTGAAAATATAGAAAACTATTGGTTTTGTTTTTGAAATTGAATTTGAAAAATTTTGTTTTTCAATTGATTTTGAAAATTTGAATTATTTTCATATTTTTGCCTTCCCTCGTCAGTGCTTCCCTAGCACGGATGACAGAAATATATACGATATAAGCTATAGGTTAAGCTTCCTTATGATTGTATATAATTTACGCCCTATAGAATCCGATCGAAAATTGTTGAGCTTCAGCTGTTGCTGCTTCCCACGGATAAGGCAACGAAGACATGCAAATTCACCAAGCGAGGTGTTGGAGCTGGAGCACTCGTTTCGCTGTCTTGAAGGAATATCTGGCTGCTGAAGTTCTGGAATTGGGAGGACATATGCTGCTCGCGACAATGAAACGATCAGAATTATCGTCACTTGCAGCTGGCCATCCGCAACAACGAATAGTTGAACAAATTGCTGTCCCGTGTCACCACTGCTATGAGAAGTGTCTTTCCGAACATCCAAACTGTTTTGTCACTCCCCAAGAAGACGGAAAAGAAGGCTTAAATTTCCAGCATATCACGTCGAAAACCCGTTCGAAACATATGTTCATGAAGATTTGAGGAATTTTCACTCACTGATTTTAATTCTATTTAACTTAGATTGATCTGATTGTTCGCTTCTTATCAAATAATTTTAACCGATCACCTCTTGCGCTTCTGTTCGCTTGTTGCTGCTGGACGCTGGTTGCGCTGGTTGCAGCCAACAAATATACTAGCTCCAAGTAAATGTGTTCGGCCAAGCGTCAAAATAAATGAAATTGGATTTAATCAAATGAAAGAGTTTTAGTAACATCTTTTGCATCTTAGCAACACAAATTTATCCATCACCAATGCTACAGTAATAATACGTAGCGTAATTTTTCTTTGGCAGCAAAAGGCGAACGGCTCACTGGTAACTTTGCTCTTTTGTTCAGACTGAAGTTGAAATGATCTATTTTTTATTTCACGTAGATGGTAGAATGAAGGACCATGAAAAATGGGTGTGGTCGTTTCTAGTCGCTTGCTCTGGTACATAACACGTGGTAAGGCAGCGAACAGCATTATTCAAACGCTAGCTGAACTAGTGCCAACATCGTTTGCCAGGCAAACGGAAGTCACGTACCACTCGTGCACGTGTTCATCGGCGGCTGACCGTGTGACCGTGTGTTGGAGCTGAAGCACTCATTTCGCTGCCGCGATGGAATATCTGGCGACAGGAGTTCTGGAATTGGGAGGACATATGCTGCTCGCGACAGCAAAACGACCAGTAGCATGAAGCATCCCACGTCACTTGCAGCTGGCCACTTGGAGTGGTATTTCATCGTGATTCAGGACTACACACGAACGGTTTCGTTGATCGCATAGCTGCTGAGGCTTTCCGGTTGCTCCGTTGCAACAAGCCGTGCCTGGTTAGCGCTTATCGGTACTCCAATTTACCGAACAGAGAATTACGTTAAATGCGTTAGTGCAAATTTATTGCAAGCAGGAGTTATGATAATCAAACAATCGGTTCTTTTAAGGGCCACACAACGATTGAAGAGTTTATTATATTTTCTTGCCCAGTTAATACCATAATTAACACAGTCAACGAGGGAAAAGTTGAATTTTTCGCCATTGCGGACGACCAACCAATGACGGTAATAAGTTTTCTGGTCACAGGCGACATTTTCTGCGACTTCCAATACGTCTGCAGGTTGTAAATGCTTTATCCGTGTCCTTTTGTAAGCCGCAGAAAAGTTGCGCAAAATTTCAACTTTTTGAAAGCTCGCGCGTACCGTCTACCGATTACCATAGGAAAAGCACTATTCAACGTAGAAACATATCATACAAATTTATTTACTGTTTGGTTAAGTTACTAACTTGGTTTCGTTTTAATAAAATAGATTCAATCAATTGATGGATATAACTCTAAAATCGGTTGAGGATTGAATGTATACAATGTTTCTGCTTTGATAACCGTTACGGATGTAGCTTGTATACATGAAGAATCGTATTATTATATACATGGATACATCCTACTATCGCTACAAAGAGACTTACGTGGTCCTACGTCGTGCGGTCGTGTCTTGTGTACAACCCCTCTGATTTTTATGTGGTTTCTATGATATGTCATCGGAAACTACTTTACGTTTGAAAATATACTTGTCCGCGCTTATTCTTTGTTAATCAGTGGGATTAGGAAGCCATCAGCACTAAACAACACACTCGCGCAAACTGCAGAAATAAATACTGAGTTTTAACACTGAAAATTTCGAAAGCAGCGGAGCGATAAAAAAACAACAATTCTGAACCGTGCTGCCAGAACTCTCATTATGCAAACTGTTTGGGTCTGTACTATTAATTACTATATTTTTAGGTGGACAAATGCAACAACCTGGAGTTGACTTCTGTGACTAGTGTTATTCATATAGCCGTTAAAAAAGCTGGAATAATGATGCAAGATGGTAAACGCCGAGTTTCAAGGCAGTTTTTGACTAATTTGAACAACGCTCAACTACAAGTCATTGTCAACATATTACAAAGATATATTGAGTTATTGAATGATGAATTAGTTCAACTGCTAATAAAACGTGATGAACTACAAATGAGTTTGGATGCAACACTGATAGATATGGAGGATCTTTCATTATATTTCTTGAATTAATATCGTTGATAATGTAAAAATAAATAATGTTTTCCCGTATGTTGATGAAAGCTTATGTTATTTCAAAGAAAATAAATTTAATTAATTGATTAATTTATTTATATAGTCGTCAAATCATAGTAGACCTTTTACATTAGTTATTATATTATATTAGTACTATTACTACAATACAATCTACAAAGAAAACTGAACAGCGTAAATTTTTAATTGCATAATATTGCTTACTTTTTTTGCATTTAACGCGTAGAATTAAATATTAAATAAATAAATAAATTGTAGTGTTGTTACCGGTCAATTTTTCGAATGAATGGTAGCTATCAAATGACGTCAAAGTTTATGTTATTTGCAGTTTTCAAGTCTAGTTTGCAGGTGTTATTTTTTGGTTTATGTGGCTTTTGTCAATTGGTTATATATTAATTACGAAATCGTTACGGAAGTCCTAGAATGCCAGAAAACCCCTTTTTTAAATTTATATGTTTTAGTGATCGACATCGGACCGGGTAAAGTCCGGAAAGTCCGGTAATGATCCGAAGTCCGATCGGAACGAAATTTTAGAGTCCGATATTTTATCGGACCGGAACCGGAACGAAGCGTTCTGGAACCGGACCAGACCGGGTATTGCATTGAAAGTCCGGAAATGTCCGGTGCACTTTTGACAGTAAAACTGCCCGCAGTGGAAACTGTCGCACTGTCGAACCAGGGAAATGCGTATTCATTAGAATCTCCAGCGTTTCCTTAGTAGTAACAGTGAGACTACCATCTTATTTTTATAATTGCCCTAGGCCATTATTATGGTCTTTGGCTAACGCTTTTTGGAGTCGCGCCGCCACAGGCAGAATCTGGATGCTTTCGCAAAATTTGACTCTGGACTTTCTTTTGGCTTTGACAAGCTCTGCGTTATATTTGGTGAGAGATGCCCTGTAGGCCTCCCAATTAGACGTGACCTTAGCCCTGTTGAATAAACGCCTAGCCTCCCGAAGAAGGTTGCTGAGTGATTCATTTCACCAGGACACTGTATATTTCATGATTCATGCGATTGTGCAACACTCCCTCGTCTAATATGCCACCAAGAATTGATCGCAGGATCTTACGCTCAAAAACGCCAAGAGCTCGTCGATCGCTCTCTTTCAACGTCCACGCTTCGTGGCCGTACAGTACCACCGGAAGAATTTGCGCCTTATAAAGCGCTAGTTTTGTACGGAGTTGTAGGCTACTGGACCTCAGCTGGCTACGTAATCCGTAGAAGACCCTGTTGGAAGCCGCTATCCGCCTTTTTACTTCACGGCTCAATTGGCTCGTTGTCACATGTCACTAACGTACCAAGGTAAACAAATTCGTCAACCATTTCAAAAGCATTTCCAGCTATCACCACCGCAGTTCCTACACCCGAAGGACTACCACGCTCTCTACCAGCCACCATATACTTTGTTTGGGTAGAATTTATGATAAACCCTATCCTCGCAGTTTCTTCCTTAAGATGCGTGTACGCTACCTCCACAGGACTACGGTTAACACCGTCATACGTAAAGATGACTAGGACTTGCTTTATATGTTTAACACTAATTTCTTTTAACTTCCTCAGTTCGATCCCTCAAAATTTAATTTCAAAGAATTCATTTTAAAAGTTATGTAATTATGGCACTTCATCTTCTCGGTAATGCCATAGGTAACCGATTTTCACGCTTATGGTCCGATTTGAAACATAACTACAATAGTTTCAACGGATTTTTCAAAATTATCGTATAGTTTTGGACGGAAGAGTATCTGATTTTCATGAAATTTTGCGAACGAGCGTAGATAATGTACTTTTTAATGAAAACAATATGTTATTCTATTTCCCAGAAAACTCCACTATAAATTTTCTGAACGAATTTTTTCGAACATCGCTTAGGCCATTGCAAATTATTTTTAAAGTTTTTGTCCCCCCGCCCTTGTAAATTGACTCTAAAAATCGGGAGACAAAAAAAATTTGTTGAGCTTGAGTAAATTTTTTTTGTATAAAATCTATATTTGTGGGTTTTACAGCCTTAAGAAATCGAAAAAAGAGTTTACGGAGTGTTGACGCTTCTAGCACGACACAAAAGTGGAAGTACAAATAAAGCAATTTCCGAAAATCGGTAAAAAAAATTCTTTCGGTTTTCAATCTATTTTGGAAGGTTTTTGCATGGAAAATAATAACGTAGGGTAAGGTGGGGCAAGACGGGTCACGGGCAAGATAGGTCAGTTGCATTCACATGAAAGTTTCAGCTTATTCCAAGCCAACGATTTTTTCATATAGTACCTAAAGTATCGCTCTTTCATTATCATCATAATTCGCAATTTATCTTTTACCCGCTTTCGATAGTAAAGTTTGAATGTAAAATTGCTGCATTTCTTACGCGATACATGAAACGATACAAAACGAAGCAGATCCAATGATTTGTCAGCATAAAATATAGCAATATGTTGTGTGCTCTTATCATTTGTAAAACCACATAGGATAACAATATTTGTTATATACTACAAAAGTTTTAAATAAACATGTATATTGTTCTACCAGCTCAAGAGGGGTAAGATGGGTCACATTGAAAAAAGCTTGTGTGGCACCCTATGTTTGTCCGTATATCTGTATTTTTGAGTTTCTTTATTGTTGTAAATGACTATTTTTAGCTGACCCGGCGTATATTTTATCCACAAAACAGTTAATCTGGGAAAAGGTTAGTTAGGTTAGTTTTTCAACATTTCACTTTTTGTCTGATATAATTTTTATTTTGATTCGTTTTGTTTATTTTTGTCGCCAATTTTGAAATATATAAATCGTTTTTCTGCAGCACCAATGAATAATTTTTGTTTCTGTAAAGAATTCAAGTTTCGATAAAAAAATTCGCTTTTTGTTATGTGACCTGTTTTGCCCCGCATTTTGACCCATCTTGTCCCGTACTTTTTGAGAGCTTAAAATAACATATCTTTTAAATATATTCACAAAAAATATATGATCCTTGAAAAATCGGACTTGATGATTTTTCGGAAGAGATTGTTAGTGATTCCATCTAAATAAATGATAAGTGGGTTAAAATTGAATGTGTAGAAAAACGCATCGGGTACTTTCCTTAGGTGACCCGTCTTGCCCCACCTGACCCTATAAATGAAAAGCAAGAATAGATTCGGGATTCACGATTAAACTTCAAGTAAAAATTCTAAATTATTAACAAAAAATCTTAATTTTTTTTGCGTGATTATAAAAATCTCTTTGTTTTTTTTCGCCTACTCCCCCCCCCTTCAGTCTACCAGTATCCGAAGGACAAACACTTTAAAAAATATTTGTAATGGCCTTATTTCGAAAGTTTAAAGCTTTTAAACCAAGCATTATAGAACAATTTATTTATGAAAATGCAATAAAATTTTCTCATCAATCCAGGAAAAATATTAGTTGGAACAAGTTATCCACATAATTTTCTATGACGGAGCAAACTTCTAAGGAAATGTTGGAAAGCCCATCTTCTAAGTCTTAGGAAATTTTGAAATATTTTTTTTTATTTGATAATTCATTATCTGTTACTGTCAAACCATGAAAAATTTTGAGAAAAACTTTTTCTAACTGATATTTTTGCTAAGCGGCTGAGATTTTTTTTGCAATTTCATAAAACAAATTGTTCAAGAGTTATCAACTTTTGAAACAAGTGATGTCCGAGAAAACTGGAAAATTTGAGTTGAATCTTTCTGGGAAAAGAAAAATCGCGAATTTAAATTAATTTTCATTAAAAAGTTCATAAAGTATGCTCGCATGCAAAATTTCAAAATTTCTGAGAACCTTTGGTCCACTTTAAATGATAATTTTGAAAAAATGCTCATTATTGAGGAGGTTAGAAGGAAAGGGGTGTAAGTGACAAAATTGAAAAAATTGAGATAATGGTAGGAAACGATACTTTGAACATGGTTATATGCATGCTAGAAAACTCACGTCAAAATTTTACCGTTTAATTACTTTTTTAGAAACCTGAAAAAAAAACCTGCTAAATAAAAGTTGGTTTTCACTTGGAAGGAAAGGGGTGTAAATGCACTATATGAGCAATTTCAGCTTAACTAACAAAACGGTTGATCTGGAATATTTTTTATTTGAAAAAACTTTTGCCACGCTACCATTCATTTTCCATTAAACATAACTATTTTCGTCAAGGGTAACTTTTCAAAGGGCGTATTTATAAATGAGATTCTTTCAAAATATATCTCGAAAACTACTTATTTATCAAAAATGATGTCAACGGAAACGTTGTTGGAGATTAAGGGGGCATAGTACTTTTTACACCATATTTTTTGCCTTATTTCAAATATTTTTTTTCTCGATAACGCGAAAAGCGAATCGATTCGGGTTTTTTGCATTCAAAACATTGTACTTTATACTAATATTTACAATTTTGTTTGAATATGTGAACCTCTTCCCCTCTCCCCTACGGCTCCTTGAACATGATCATTCGAAAAAAACATGATTTATGGTACCATGGATTGGCGCTGGGGGGCTTATCCGAATTGAAAAATTCCAAAACGACATGAAACTATATTAAATTATCTCGTGTTTGACCCATCCTTTTTTTAAAATTCGAACACATAACAAAATGGCGGACATTCAAACATAAAAGTAAGGTTTTTAGCCGAAAAAATTGACTTTAAACATTTCTAAAAAATACAAAAATTGTAATATCGAAAAAAGGATGGGTCAAACACTAGATAATTTTGTTAGCTTTGAAACAAAAAAAGAATCATGAGAATTGCTTCAGCCGTTCTTGAGATATTTATGGTACCGACTTTCAAAACCTGGTTTAGAGAAAAACGACGTAGAAGTTTTTATTCGCTGAGTAATCGCTCCAGACATGCGCGGTACAAATAGCTGTAACTTTGTCAATTTTTGGAATTCATCGAAATGACTTGAAACACATATGGTCAAAATGTTAATCTTTCGAAATAATCAATCAAAAAATTTCGATTTTTTTAAATTGAAAAAGTACTATGCCCCCTTAAGTATAGTTTCGGAAAAAAATACAATGAAAGAAAATGCAAAATCAAAATAAAAATCATAAAACGTGAATTATCTCAAAACATTTGTCTCATTTTTATTAAAGATAGCTTAAAACGTTTTCTAAAGCTGTCGAAGAGCTATTGATGTACACTCTTTCAGCTTTTTTTTAAGCTGACAAATTTTTAAAAATATCAAAACTTTACTTTTTGCCTTTCTACTATATAAATATATTTGCCTTTCTACTATATAAATATATAGTAGGGTATTTTGTCTATCATTGAACGATTCCAATGATTGGACAGCGTCCAATAAAATGCTAATTCTAGAATACATATACGCTCAAACCCTACTAAAGTGCACGAATTACTAACTTTGATCAGTTGTGGATCATTTCTTGTAACAATAGCGTTATATAAGGCAAGATTTAATAACAAAAATTCAAGTTAAACATTGTCATATACAATATGGGCTATAACCCTCAATTTTGTTAGCATTTCAGATAAGAAACATGTCTCACTAATTATTTTATTTATTGTCAATATATATGGGCTTTGCCCGTCATCTAATATAGAATACAAATATAAAATATAACACCAAATACAAAATAATATAAAATGCAGAGGTCTTAGTGTACATGTAATTGACCTCTCAGAAATAGCCTAAGTTTTTCCTTAATAGTATCAGTCGACATATTTAAATTTAGTATATTTCTAAAGTTGTTCATTAATCGCATAAAGCGATAGGCTGGTTCATTGCGCGCGTAGTTAGCTCGACGGTGGTCTAGAGTGAATGGCCTTGGTCTCCTCAGAACTATTGTACTCTGGTTAGCAGTTATCCTGGATTTCAAATAATCGCTGTCGAATCGTCCTTTCTGCAAATTGAGAAAAAAGCTAACGTCCACAATCTGGTACCTATTTTCCAGAGTATCCATATCCAGCAGACAGCACAAATCTTTATATTCCGGGCGATTTCCTCTCCATCCTAAATTTCTCCCGGCAAACTTAACGAATTTTTTCTGTACCGTTTCCAATTTGTTCATGTATGTTGCATACATTGACCTCCACACCATTAACGTTTAAAATAATTATACTACCATATCATGCTGTATACAGTTAATGATATTCATCTATGCACTATTTATCAACATTTTCAAGCAAAATAAAAAATTACTTATAGTTTTTAAAGTATTAAAATTTGACTGTTCAATCATTGGACAATAAAGCAACGATTGTCCTAGGCTTGTACAAAAACTGAAATAGCATGAAAAAACCGCATTACTTCTCATTATGCATGTGTATTTGACAGTTTTTATGTTTATGGCACTGTTTACAAATGGATTTTATTTGTACGCAAAAATTTATGTAATGGTATTAATTTTTTATTTTATATACATTCATGCTTTTAATTTTTTTGTTTTAATACAACAATTTCGAGAAAAATAGTCCTAGTGCAAATTAAAGTTACTCCAGATTTGTTCAAACTATTTGTACTTGTACCTTATCTGAGAAATTTTATTATCGTGTATTTGATTTGGTGCTAAAAGTACCTGCTCCTGAATTAGGGTAATCACAAAAATCATCATTTTAGTCTAAAGAAGAAAATTAAGAAGTTTGAATCACCGAATCGTTCCGGTCTTAATGGTACTGACAGCAAACGTAAGATACTTCTATGAATATTGTAAAATAATATTGAAACTATTTTTTTATATAACGTTAAAAATATTTTGATTTCTAAATTTTCGCCAACCATGGCGAGCTAGTTTTTCATATTTTTTGAGAGCTAAATAATTTTTTATCATTGCCTTTGAAAAATTATAAATTTTATAATTTTATTTCTTCGATGATGAAACGAAGATGAATGGTGCAAGTTAAAGAAACTTTTAGAAAAGGACTTACGTCCTCTTTATTTACCATCAAGTTACAGACAGCTGTTTCTTAATTCTAGCACTCTTATTTATAACCTAGCCTAGCTGTCACCCCCACGCGGTTCTTCCTATCTCCCACGCTGCATCGATCGGTGCACGGTTTCCATATTCTACTTTTCCCACGCTGCGCTGGGATGCGATCTTGCCAGATGTGCGTGCCGGGTGTTTTACGACAGGAGTGGAAAACAACATTAAGAATTTCCACTCCTTGATGGTTTCGCTTCTATGCGGGAGGGATATTTGTTTTCTGTGTTAACTCCTCTCGTCTTAAATGACTTTGTCCGCAAAGTCAATTGGATGTCGGTGACTGCTGTTCTTTGGATAGTTTGACTTTGATGCTGGTCTTTGATTTGCTGGAGAGACAACAAAAGGCAATGATAATTATCAGGATCACAATTACCGAAGTTCCAATGGATCCGAATACATTGAATTCCCAATTAAACAAATCGTGTCCTTCGTGCAGTAACTGGAGCTGCTCAAGGTGTTTCAGAGTGAGCTATTGCAAGTATTCGACCGGGGGAGCGTCTATCAGTTTGTGCTCCTCGATGTAAAGACCAATTGCTGGGTAGAACGCATTTGTTTGGACGATGGCTTCGAAGTTGGCATAATATTCTCCGTTGATTCGTAAACTGCAATTCTCGAATTGTATTAGGAATGAACCGATTAGAGTTTTGTTAGCATTAGTACTATTTGATGTGACATCTACGACAGCATCATTTATTAGTACTGTGGCTTCATCTATTCGTTTCACTAGGCCATTGGAATAAACTTTCTCGATCGTACAATTAGGGTGTTCTCCCATTATCAATTTATGGATGCATTCTGAGGTATGACTCAATATTGAATTATCACACAAGAGGTATTCCTCAATATCTTTGCAACTTTGGCTGAGCTCGTAGATTTCGAGATCATTTCTCAAAAGGTAATTCTGTTTCACTGTGATTCGTTTGCTGTGTTTAATAATGGAATCAATGTAATTGTATTCGTATGTTGTTTTTGTTAGGTGTGGAACTTTTAGTATATAGGCAAGGTAAATTGAATTCATCGTTACCTGTGCGGTTGACCTAGAGAATAATTGCTCGAACGATATGATATGGATGTCGTGTTTGCTTAGTTGCGTTGTGATGGTTTCAAAGTCATGGATTGAAAAGATTTTACTGCTGGCTATTCCATGTTTGGCGATCGATATTACTTCTTCTAAAATCTCTAAGTAGTTTTAGAGAGTGTCTAGATTGTTGAGAATGACGGGCAAATTAATCATGATACGGTATGTTTGCGTGTTTTCCCTTCCCATCTTAAGTAGTCGGTTAGTAATATCTGTTATAGGGTAAAGAACCGGTTTTAAGCAGTCTAAGCGGGTCACTGATTGTTTTACTTTATTACAAGCGATGGGTTGACTAAGTGGGGGATATCAGCATACCGATCTTCTTGCTATCTATAGTTCTTCAAGCTGTTACCTTTGGAAGACACTATTGTTGAGCTAAACTTTTGATTTTTCGCTTTAAAAGTTGGAGCGGTGGAACTAATTTTGATCAGACCGAACATATTTTCACCCTCAAGGTACTTTTTTAAGCAATCTGAATCTCAATCTGAATTTTTTTACGTTCCCATAAAAAATCCCTCGAACTTTTCACCCTATTCAGTAAGTTCGCGGTCCTATCCGCGACCAACTAATCGGCATCTGATGCGTAATCGGCATAGCGTATCGGCATAGATGCGTAAAATACCATCTGTCTAAATTGTTTATCGGGGCATACACTCACCGCACCGTTCGGCAAACGGTATTCGTCGTCTCTTTTATTCTCTAGTGTTCTTATGGGAAACTGCGGGTTTGACGTCTCACTCGCTGTTCATAAGGATGGTAAGAGAATAAAAGAGGTAAACATAGCAGTACACACGGTCCGACTCAGGACAGTGTTGTCAAAGCAAATAACATTGAAACACATCGTTGCTTCATTAAATCACTGAGAAAATCTTCGAAAATTATTGAAAAAGCGTAGTCTTTTATAAAACGTCTGTAATATCCAGATAGTCCGAGGAGTGCACTTAAATCTTTAAGATTTTTTGGTGCTGGGTATTTCTGAATGCATTCGACTTTTTTCATGCTTGGCTTGAGGCCAGTTTCTGAGACGATAAATCCTAGAAATTCAACTTCGGTTTTCAAGAATTCTGATTTATCGGGTTGAATTTTGAAATCAGCATTTTGCAGTGTTTCAAGAATAGTTTTTAAATTTTCCAAATGTTTTTCGAACGTTTTTCCAAAAATAATGATATCGTCAATGTAGACGTGACAGATTTTTCCAATGTGTTCTCGTAATATATCGTCCATTACTCTGAAAAATATAAGGTGCATTTTTCAGACCAAAAGGTAATCGAACGAACTCGTATTTTCCGTTGTTGACAGACAATGCCGTTTTTTCGATATCTTTTGGTGCCATTGGGATCTGGTGAAATCCAGATGCTAGATCTAGCGTTGTGAAGTATTTATTATTCCCTAGGTTAGCTAAAACAGTTGAGGTGTCAGGGATAGGATATTTGTCGTGGATAGTTTTTGAGTTGATTTTTCGGTAGTCTATAACTAGTCGATATTTCTTCTCGTTTGATGCATCTAGTTTTTTTGGGACGATCCATACCGGAGAGTTGTAAGGAGATCGGGATGGTCTGATTATGCCATCATTTAAAAGTTTTTCGATCTATCTACTGACTTCTGACTTGAGTGCCTGAGGGTACGGATATGATTTGCTATAAATGGGGTTGTTGTCGGTAGTTCTAATCTCTGCAATTACCTTTGTGGTGAAAGGCAATTTGTCGTCGGGGGGCTGAAATAAGTCTTGAAATTTTGCTAATAGGTTATTCAGTTGCTTTTTTTGTAAATCTTTCAGATGATCGTTACGAATTTGGATCTTGTTTATCTCCTGAAGCTCATGTTGATGAATTTTGATGTCGTGAGTGTTCTTGATTATTAGCTTTTCGTTTAAGGTATCAATTACTGCTTCTAGATCTCGTAGGGTGTCATGTCCAATCGAAGGACTTTAATTCCTCTAGGTGAAAAAATTTAACTTGAATATTTGAATATGGTTTGAAAAATTTGGCTTGCGAAAATTTGTCGATTTTTATATCTCCACCTACGGAAGAAACGAAGAAGGGTTTTTCTACCTTGTGATAAATTGTGGTGTGTTTGGGGTGAATGTAATTTGTATTTGATACCGTGTCTACTAATATTTTCAAATGTTTCCCATTTGAACAAGAAATATGATAACGTTGAATTCAGCCTAAAAAATTGAGCTCGGCATTTTCGAGATCTTCTTCTGGTTCGGCGTGTTGTTGGGCCTCTATGTTTCTGACATATCATTCAAATGAAGATGTTTCCTCAGGGTAGTATTCCTCGTCGTCTGTCGGGGTGTAGTCATATCGTTCCTCGTCTGCTATTTCTAGGTCGGGTGGCTCGTATTTTTTTGTTTCGTTATTAAAAAGTCCTGAGCGTTTCGTGAGATGTTTTTGTTGGAGGGAATTTTGAGGTCTATTGGCGTAATTTATGTTTGCAGTCCGTATTGATGGATCTATTTCCATCGGCTCTGGCCTTTGGAATGGATTGCGTTGAGTGAATAGTGATGGTTTTGGTTGATAAAAGTGTGGTGGTGTACTTTGCTGATATCTATATTGTGTGTGGTTAGTTCGTGGAAGGAAATTTTGTGCAGTTGGTATAGGTTTGTGTGGCATGTGAATGAATGGTTTTCTGGGCAATGCTAGATGTGGTGCCCTTGGAGTGATTCTAGGTGGTAAGTTAGGTGCGAAATTTTTCGATACAGTTTGATCGTAATGCTTTTGATGAGACATCATTTTTCCGCACTCGACATTGTGGTAATTTATGCAGTAGCTGTATGCTCCTGCTAGAGAAGTGGGCTCATAATTCCTAATGAATCTGGAAATATCTCCATCTAATCCTTTAATAAATGGGTCTATGGCCTTTTTGTTATAGAGTTCAATAAGTGCACTTGATACTTGTGGATGATTGAACCTCTCGTCATTTCTTATTTGGTTGGCTATAAAAGATAGAAGTCTATTGACTTCGTCATAGTAAATCTCTAGGGGTCTACCCTTTTGTTGTACGCTGATTAGTTGAGAATCGAATGTCTCTAGATCACGCTTTTCTCCTATTTATGCTGACGTTTGATGCTACTAGTGCATCATTTGCTTCGCCCCTTATTTTTCTTCTAATTGAGGGGGTTAGAAGGAAAGGGGTGTAAGTGACAAAATTGAAAAAATCGAGATAATGATAGGAAACGATACTTTGAGCATGGTTTTATGCATGCTAGAAAATTCATGTCAAAATTTTACCGTTTAAGGCGGAACCGAAAGTGGCTCACGTTATTGTGTTAGTGCGACAAACACTGTACTGTACATCTCATGTGTTCGTTAAAAACCTAAACGTTTATTTGAATATTGCATTAGTATTTGTTTGTTTGTTTGTTTGTTTATTTGTTATTTTCCATCTGGCCACTTGAGCCTCCATGAAATTCACTTGGATTGGATGGGGAAAAGCCCCTTTGAGATAGTCTAACATACGCCATTCTCAAAGAGGCATAAAAACCCCATCATCTTTTGATCATTTTCAGTATTTACAAATTCGTTTTTACACTACTTACATACAAATACACAAAAATCATACACTTCTTAATAACTAATCAAATTTCTAGTAGGCGTCATACATATTAAAATAATCTTCGTAGTCTTGTCTTAAAACTAACACTGGACATGCAAAAATCAAAGTGAACATAGTATTTATTAAAAACATCACTCATCGCCCTTATGGGTTCGTTTTGGCCGTATTGAGTACGCTGGTATTGCAGTCTTAGAAAGTCCCATGTTCTTAGGCTTCTAGGCGGAATGTTAATATTTATTTTAGATAGGATGAAAGGCGAATCGATTTCCCCTAGTAGCAGCTTTCCAACAAAAACTGCTCTGGAAATGTCCCTTCTTCTGGCCAGCGTATTCATGTCGAGCAAGCGGCAACGATCAATGTATGGTGGTAACTCCACTGGGTTCTGCCAAGGCAAACGTCTTAGAGCATAGCGCAGGAACCTTGATTGAACTGCTTCGATTCTGTTTGACCATGAAGCGGCGTATGGGCTCCATATAATGGCTGAGGATTCCAATACAGAACGAACAAGGCAGAAATACAATGCTCGTAAGCAGTATGGATCATTAAAATCTTTGGCAATTCTTACGATAAATCCCAAATTTCTGTTCGCCTGTGCTATAATGTGCGAGTAATGGTTTCTAAAAGACATTTGTGTGTCCAATAGTACCCCAAGATCTTTTATTACTGTTACTCTGTTGAGTTGCTCTTCAGAAAGAGTATAATTCCAAAGAATAAAGTTTTTCCTACGTGAAAAAGAGATCACAGAGCACTTAGATACACTCAATACCAGGAGGTTTCGGGAACACCAGTCATGAAAATCATTCAAATGCTGCTGTAGTTCAATGCAATCTGATGTCGAACGTACGGTAAGGAAGAGCTTGAGGTCGTCGGCATAGATAAGAAATCGGCCTGAAGGTATAACTTGGCAGACGTCGTTGAAGAATAATGAAAAAAGTAGTGGCCCCAGGTTACTCCCTTGAGGTACGCCCGAGCAGTTTGTGAAACATTGCGATTCATGACTTCCTATTTTTACAGAAAGAGTTCGACCAACAAGGTATGATTTGAACCATTCTACCATGTTGGGCGACACCCCAAGGCGCTCAATTTTTGCCAATAAGATAGAGTGATCAACGCGATCAAATGCCGCCTTAATATCAGTATACACGGTGTCGACTTGGGCTCCTTCTTCCATACCCTTAATGCAGTGGGAAGTAAACTGTGCTAAGTTTGTTGTTGTCGATCTGCCTGGGAAAAAACCATGTTGATCCGTCGAAATGTAGGATTTTCCCTCCCGTAATATGATGCCACCAACTAAGATTTCAAGCAGCTTCGAACCTGCGCAGAGGGATGTAATTCCACGATAGTTTGCCACGTTTTGTCTATCGCCTTTTTTAAAGATGGGGAACATGATAGATTTTTTCCAGCGCGATGGGAATATCGCCTGAGATAGCGATTGATTGAAGATTAACTTTAGTGGAACACATAAGGCAGTTGCACATTTTTTTAACACAATCGAGGGGATTCCGTCTGGTCCTACTGATGTTGAGGACTTTAACTTCTTCAGTGCATTAAGAATGTCTTCGTCCGAAAAACTGATATTTGCAATGTTGAACACGTCGTTTGGTACGTCGCGGATAGCATGCTCGATTTGAGTCAGGTTAGGTATCACTGTTGAGAACACACTCGAGAAGTGCTTAGCAAATAGGTTGCAGGTAGCACTTGATGTACATGAAGTTTCGTCTGCCAGAAACATGCTGCAGGGAAGCCCGTTCTGTTTACGCTTCTCATTTATAAAACACCAGAAGCGTTTCGGGTTCCGCGTTAGATTAGATTGCGTACGTAGTGTGTATCTTGAGTAGAGAAGTCGATTGTAAGTTCTGTAATTATTACTGGCAAGAACGAATTCCCGCTTTGTTAGGGGACCGCGTCGATTAGTGTAATTGCGAAGTGCTGTTGCTCTCAGTCGCTTCAGTTCCCGTAGATGACTATTCGACCAAGGAGGTTTCGGCCGGGGACGAGATGAAGGCACAAATGATCTAAAATGCTGTGTTAAAGTGTTCGAAAAAACATCCACTGCGGTGTTAATATCGATTGCACCGTTTAGCAGATTGTTCCAGTCAATAGCTGAGAGGGATTCTTGAAGCCCAGCGAAATCACTTTTGGAGAAGTTGAACTCTCTCACATCGTGTGACTCCTCAAAATCTACCTGGTGAGGACATGTCAGGGATACTAATAGCGGTGGGTGTTGCGCATCAATATCAACAAGTGGTTCGTATGCTTCAAAGCAATTACAGTACGACGAGGCTTCTGCGTTTACGAAAACAAGATCCAGTGTTCGATCACGACAATTTCTGACTGTAGAGAGCTGAAGCAAGTTTAGCAAGGACATGCCGTCAAGCAGTGTTATGCTCGATCTTGGGAAGGATGATTCAGCGGGATCGGGAATCGCGTGACCAATCGGTGTACTTTTCCAAACAAGGCCAGGTTGATTGTAGTCACCAAATAGTAGATGGACTGCGTTGTGGTCTAACGAGCTTGTAACGAGAAGTGCAGAATCGATGTGTTTCTGGATTACGCTAGCGTCAGAAGAGAAGTCTGGTGGTAGGTATACAACACCTACACAGATATTTGTATCACAATAATTAATGTTCACCCACAATTGCTCGAGTTCAAAGCTAACGCCGGTTTTTTGTTTTGAGGACAGCTTATTTGACACAGCGATGAGGACACCTCCGCCACGTTTTTTTCCACTACCAGAGGGATCCCGATCGTTGCGGTAAACACTATACATTGGTCCAAACAATTGAAGTGATGTGATTTCGTCATTCAGCCAGGTTTCAGTCAGGATGATAACATCATGCTCAGCATCAGATACCGCGACGAACAGGTCATCAATCTTCGTACGTAAACCTCTGACGTTTTGGTAGAATAAACTAAGCTGTCTGCTAGTGGCTGGTGGGCTTGACGATGTTTGACGACCAGCCAAAATTGGATGCTGAACTACGGTGACTGGAGCAAGCGGGTCGCCTTCGTCGGATGACCTCTCGGTTGCCGCTGCGTTGGTATTTGGACCACTGCTGTCATCAACGATGATGTAGTCAGGCATGTTGCGATTATCGGCAGGCTGTAAGTGTGGGTCGACATGAGGGCGCGCAGTATCTCGTATAGCTTCGGAAGGACATATACCCTTCTTGGCTTTACCTGACGAAGACGATTTGGCACTTCCAATATGTACTATTTGGTGCTGTGACGCGGTGGTGGATGGGTGAAATTCGCTGGCATAATTAAAGTTGTGTAGAGCAGACAACTGCAAATAAGGTTCACTTTGAAGGTGCGCAGTATCTTGATTAACTTCGGGAGGACATATACCCTCCTTGGCTTTACCTGAGGAAAATAAAGTGACGCCGGTGATCTTTATTTGACGCTGGGTCACAGTGGCAGATGAGGAAGCTACGGTGCTGTCATTAGTACGGTTCAAATTATCCGCGCTGTGGATATCTCTACTGTAGTTGGTAATATATGTCAAATAGCGGAGCTTGCAAACATCAACAGCTGATCCACAGCCAACCGCACTGACTACAAACATCCCGAAAAAGGGTTTGTTTTCTTTGTCAAGGCATTCCGATTCAATCAAAATTAACAGCAGCAACTGAATAATGCGTAGGATCACTAGGATGTTTAATTAATCCGCTTGCATCGGATTGCGTTTTTGATTCCTGCGTTTGCGTTTTGTTTTGTTTATTTCACTCTAAGCTCATCGATGCGGCGAAAGTTGAAAGCTCTTCAAAAGCTCATTGATGTGACGAAAGTTTGATACTGTGTTGCTGCTTTTTCGGAAATCGCTAGTTCAACGAAATATGTGCGTAACCAAATATCTATTAACTAATTCCAAATTATACATTGGTCGCTTTTATGAACACGTAATGATCGATATGTTCAGTTAAATTTATTTTCCATTAGCAATTATGTTTTGCTGAGCGTTTATTGATACATAGCAGATCGATAAATTGAATTACAAGTTTTAGGAAATTATAACAGCGCTGGAAGCACTGATTACGAGGTGAAAGCGTGCTCTGCCAATACAGATGCATTTTTAAGGCGCAAAACAATACATGCTTCGAATGGTAGCCATTTATGCAGCCATCTTTGAGCCACTTTCGGTTTCCCTTTAATGACTTTTTTAGAAACATGAAAAAAAAAGAGCAAAATAAAAGTTGGGTTTCGCTTGGAAGGAAAGGGGTGTGTAAGTGCAAATAACATTTTCAAAAATGTCTTATATCTCCCAAAAATTATAAAATGCTTTTCCAAGATTTCAATAGAAATTAATAAAGTGAAGTTAACAGAATCATAGTGCGCCATTAGTTTTGTATTTTAACCTGACGAATTTTCTAGCTGACTTCTAGCTTAACTTTGGATCCGATTTTCTCGAAATATACTTTTTGTCACTTACACCCCTTTCCTTCTGAGCGACTCAATTGTTTTACATATCATGTGGAATTTATTTTGTGCTTCCACAGGATGATTTTGATTTGTTTGGTATAATTGTACCAAACTATCTACATCATTCAGCCAACTACTGAGTTCACTAGCGTTGCCACAAAATATAGGTAAATCTTTTACGAAATCTGGAATTTTTTCGAAAGATTGCGGATTGACTGTTGATCCATCCGGTTTTTGTAAATGTAGAGGAGGGTCATTATAATCAGGCCCTGGTGTCGGCAGTGCAGTTGCTTTGAGAGCGGCTAATCTGTTTAGGATGTCTTCCACTGGTTGAGACTCTTGCAGATTGATTAATTCAAATAAATTTATTAAATCGTCCAGATTCACTTCACTTTGGTTAATTTAGATTTTCTAATTTTTACTAATGTTAATTTGCAATGAAAAAAAATTTTAATTATGAGTTTCTTAATTTTCACTTGTGTTAGTTTTCTGAATAGATTTTTGATTTTTACTTACAGCATAATTTTGAACATCTCGTGAGTATGCCACGGAGACTGCGGGACACGTAGACTCCGTTTCCAATCCTTTTCCAGTGGAAAATCTGGAGATCCTTTCAAGCGCGTGTTCAGAGTGTTGACGGGTCCTATTATCTTGTTGCTCGCGAACAATTGCCGGGTTGCAATTAAAACTAGGTCGAGGTGGAACTAGCGTGTGACTTTCTGTCCTCCCAGTACGACCGGTAGTTTTCCTTTTCTCCAGATACGAGTTGTTAGCTGTTCTGGATACTCCGGGACCTGACTCGTACGGCTGCAAAGTGCGGTTAGACTAGATTTCGTTGAAGTGACAAATGCGGATTGATTTTTTTCTAAGTGTTCACTAAACTCTAACGTTGTGACTCTTCTCTGTGGTTTCACTGAGCACTTTTCACTTTGACTTAATTTCACACTACTGGTCCCTATTCGGGCGCCAGTTAAAGAAAAATAAAACTAATCACTTTTAGAAAAGGACTTACGTCCTCTTTATTTACTATCAAGTAGCAAACTGCAGTTCCTTAATTCTAGCACTCTTATTTATAACCTAGCCTAGCGGCCACCCCCACGCGGTTCTTCCTATCTCCCACGCTGCATCGATCGGTGCACTGGAATAGTGGAAAGCGGAGAGAGTGATAGCGTGGTTTCCCACGGTTTCCATATTCTACTTTTCTCACGCTGCGCTGGGATGCGATCTTGCCAGATGTGCGTGCCGGGTGTTTTACGACAGGAGTGGAAAACAACATTAAGAATTTGCACTCCTTGATGGTTTCGCTTCTATGCGGGAGGGATATTTGTTTCCTGTGTTAACTTGCATTTTTTCAACTGTAAGGAAACGGATATTCGCAGTTTTTCAGATTATTCTTGCTAACAAATTTGTTTCGAGTAACCAGGAGAAAAACAAACATAGTTTCCCTTGTAAAAAACAGTTCTTGCCATTAGGCCGCAGGAAACAGAATAATAGGAAAAAGTATGCTTCGAGGGAACAGTAAAGAGAGAAAAATTTGAGGGAAAGCAACAGAAATGAAGGAGAAGAGCATCGACGTTTAGAAGGGAAAAAAACATCCCTTAAGATTGACCAAACTCGTGACTTTAGTCATGACCTTGAAATGCGGTCAGGCATATATATTAATATTTTTTTGAAACGATGATTCTACAATTGATGAAGGGACGGTAAGGGAAAGTAATGAAGAAGGTTTTTTTTTCCGGGAATGAAGAGGAAGGGTGGAAAGGAAGGGGGTGGGGTAATAGGTAGCTATGCTTAACAAGTTGTCGTTGTGACTCCTATCTTTTGTCCAATGCTGGAAGGTGCATGGGTCGAACCAAGCTGTAATCAGAGATTATAATCGGATTTGAACCCACAAGCCCTGGCAGGTGTTGTGGGTTCAAATCCGTTCAAGTTTCTGTCTATTTGTAATTATTTGTTTAGCACAGTCTGCCTGGAGCGTTCATCGCGTTCGGATCGGTTGTGTCTCGGTGCTCTTCTTGAAGTACTATCCGTGCGTGTGTGTCCCTACCATTGTGAATATAGTTTGTGCGTATTTATTTATTAGATCTTGTTGGAGTATATTTCTGCAGTTGCGGTAGTTGCTGCCCATAGTGATTTTTGACGAAAGAAAGAAGAGAATTAATTTAGTTTATAGTGATAAATTTAACAATAGCGATTGAGTCTAAAAACCGGTGAAATAGTGTTCTCTCACATAAATGGCTTCCATACAAAATGGAATAGAGCAGAAATTATCAGCTAAGCTGTTGTCTCAATATAGATATTTGCTGCGTGCAGGGAATATGCAAAGATTGACAGTGATATTAACGCAAATTGTTTAGAAAAATTTAGTGGCCACGGCATGCATTTCACCAATAATGAAAAAAACGCTTTTCTCGGAAATGAGTGTGTGGTGTGCGGCCAGCTCCGGTCTCTGCCCCTGCTGGCTTGTGGAAAAGAGCCTTTTTTCTTGTTCTCTTTTACATGATAGACGCGAATAGGCGCGTTGAGGTGAAGTGCGTTGATGATGATCGCATTGTAACGAAAGACGTGTACAGGCAGACATTCTGAGTGACATGTTTCAATAATCTTACTTTAACTCGCTTGTGACCTTTAAAAGGGTCAATGGTTGCAAATAGCATTAAAGCCAAAGTACGTTCATCGCAAATATGACGTGCCATTCGAATGTCCTTCTCCTTTGACGTAAGTTAGCGGCGTCTATTCACTGTCTCTTGCTCCGAGAAGGATTTACTTGTTTACTTTCACAGCTTACCGCTTGTTACATCACCGAAAATATGGCAGATACGTAAAAATTTCTGTTTTATTTGTATGAGAGTCCTTATCCACATGGGTGAGGGGTCTTAAGCCATTATAAAATAAATTCTTGCCTCCAAAAACCCCCACATGCCAAATTTGGTTCCATTTGCTTGATTAGTTCTAGAGTTGTGAGGAAATTTGTATTTCATTTGTATAGGAGCCCCCCTCCCCCCCCCCCCCTCTTAGAAGGCAAAGGGATCTCAGTACACAAAAAAATTCATCTTCTGAAACCCCCACATGCCAAATTAGGTTCCATTTGCTTGATTAGTTCTCGATGTTAGAGGAAATTTGTGTTCCTTTGGTATAGAAGCTCCCCCCTCCTCTTACGCCCTCCTTGAAATTGCTCTCTTATCCTCCAGAAAATTGCTGTTCATTTTATCTATGCAACGACCTATAAATTGTTCAGTTTCGTTCAGTAGTTTAATAGTTATTAGCATTTGAAATTTTTCATTCAAACGTTACACTTCTATTTTCGTTTTCACAAAGTGCTACTCAGTCCCAGGATAGTAAACAAAGACGTAGTCCTACGTCACAAATAATACTAGTTATCTATTAGATAAATCGACTTAGATACGCCGGGCAAGCTGAAATGCGAAAATGAAAAATTTTTGAAATGTGAAGGGGCAAAAAAATAAAGCGTCATAATGTTATGTTGCATTCTTTACTGATAAGCAGATTTTTTGCAGTTCAACAAAATTACAACTCCAAATTACCCAATATATGCAAAGTTAAAGTAATTATTCCGTTAATCTCGATGAACTTTCTTTCATTAACTAAGCTTTCTGATTCCTGGTACAGGTTACAGGCGAATATTGGGCTTAGCCTTCGTCAAAAATTAGGGTGCTTGCAATTAGACTTTTGACTCTATTTACTTTAAATGGAACAATTTAATTCAACTTTGAAAGAATCGAATGATGCTACTCCATTGGTAGCCAAGTGTGCATTTATAGGGTTAAATTATATCGCATAAATCGATTACATAAGGTAATTACTAACTAGTTGCGATTTCTCAAGGTGGAGCTGCTACCTAGCTAGTTTATAACAGGTTAGTGACTGAAGATTTGTATTTAAATACTAGTTGAGCTCGAATCTTACGATCCGGAAAATATAAATGTCTGTTTAGAATTCAGAAAACTGCGGATACATATCATTAGCCAGTGTTTGCGAAAATGTTTAATCATTGTATTAGTTCTTAGAGTTCTTATATTGCATAATTTTGCTCTAAGATGTTATACATAAAAAAGTCATAGCCGAAAACTGAAACAAATAGTTTTTATGGTCATATTGGATTTTAATGAATTGGATTTTGAATAAAAACTGGCTGTTTGCAATATTTATGTATTCTGATTAGAGTAAAATGTTCCTTAGAAAATTCTTGATCGTTTACTACCAATAACTCATTTTTTAAAATTTTGCGACTTGTTCCGATCTGATTTAACATAACATATGATATCGCGACAAGCAATCGAATTGAGCAGGTGATTCGAGCAGTCGAATCAAGCAATCGAGTCAAGCAGTTGGGACGAGCAGTCGAGTCGAACAGTCTAGTCGAGCAGTCAAATCAAGCAGTCTAGTGGAGCTCTAAATCCAGCTGTTCAGTCAAACAGTCCGGTCGAGCAGTTGAGACAAGTAGTCCAGTCGAGCAGTTTAATCGAGCAGTTAAATCGAGTAGTCAAATCGAGCGATTGAATCGAGTAGTCTAGTCAAGCACATGAGTCGAGCAGTCGAATCGAATGATTTAGTCAAGCAGTCGGGTCAAGCGGTTAAGTCGAGCAGTTCATCCGAGCAGTCAAGTCGAGCAGTTGAGTAGAATAGTCCAGTCGAACAGTTCATTCGAGCAGTTGAGTTGAGTAGTCCAGTTGAGCAGCTGAGTCGAGCAGTCGAGTCGAGTGGTCTTGTCGAGTAGTTGAATCGAGCAGTTAAGTCGAGCTGTCGAATCAAACAGTAAAGTCAAGCAGTTGAATCGAGCAGTCAGGTTGAGTGGCTAAGTCGAGCAGTTGAATCAAGCTGTCAGTTGATTTAAGCAATCAAATCGAGTAGTCTAGTCGAGCAGTTGAATTGAGCAATCGAGTTGAGCAGTTGAGTTGAGCAGCCGATTTGAGTAGTTCAATCGAGTAGTTGAGTCAGACAGTTCATTCGAGCAGTCAAGTCGAGCAGCTGAGTCGAGCAGCTGAGTCGAGCAGTTAAGTCGAGTAGTCCAGTCGAGCAGTGGAATCGAGCAGTTGAGTCGAGCGTCGAATCGAACAGTTGAGTCGAGCAGTCTAGTCGAGCAGATGAATCATGCTGTCCAGTCAAGCAGTCCAATCGAGCAGTCGAATCGAACAGTCCAGTCGATCAGTTCAATCGTGCAGTTAAGTTGAGCAGTCAGGTCGATTAGTAAGTCAAGCAAATGTGTCAAGCAGTTGAATCGAGTAGTTAAGTCGAGTAGTCCACTGGCACCAAAAACCCCTATATGCAAATTTTCACTCCGATCGGTTCAATAGTTTTCGATTCTATAAGGAACATAAAACAGACAGAAATCCATTTTTTTAGGCATAGATTTGTATTGGAGCCCCCCCTCTTAGTGTGGGAGGGGACTTTTGCCGTCGAGAGAACCTTCCGTAGCCCCAAAAACCCCTACATGCAAATTTTCACGCCGATCGGTTCAGTAGTTTTCGATTCTAAAAGGAACATTGGGACAGACAGACAGACAGACAGAAATCCTTTTTTATAGGTATAGATATATAATAGATAATAGATTAGAGGAAGATTCAAAAAAGAAAAATGTAATGCACTTTAATAACGAAATGGAAAATAAAGTTTAAATAAATGATCTAGATAACACGCAAACGTACGTATACAAATACTGCTTAATAGAATTAAGAGGTCAAATCACGGAAGAAAATGTAACCCAATGACTATGCGACGAACAAATTCTTATTTATTATAAAATAAAATTAACTGACACTATTTCGTAAATTTACTTTTCAGGTTGTATAAATGCATCATAAATTACATACCCAGATGAAAAATTTGAACATTTCCTGCATCGTCAGGTAGCGTCAAATTTATAGCAAACACCGATTTGCCATGACGTGTTGCCGAGTCAATCTTGAGGCACACGAGCTTATTTTTGAACTGCTCAGTCATCAGGCTTCGCATAAGTTCAGCAGACCGAGAAACAATGTTCGGCAAAGTGTTCCGCGTAATTTCCAAACTTACTGCCTTCCACACCGGTTCGCATAACGCCCGCATTGACTCCCATTCAGGGAAACGCAACGGCAAATTATTTACAGTGATTAGCTGCAATGTACCCAGCAGAACTTTTTTCCTGTCAGTTTCCACAATAATCTTGCTTGTTTTCATTTTTTTTACGACGCTGTGTTGCCCATCCTCGGGTGCAATTCGTTTGCGGGATTCGGCGAATCCCAACCGGCGGGCCACATCCGGATGGGCAGATGAAAAATGTCGTTTGAAATTTAAATTTGCAGGAACTAAGGTTGTTTGTTCGTAAGTGCACCTCCTATCGCTGTCAAGCTCACCCATACATCGGAATCTAATATTTCCGTTCTCTCCGGAAACTTCTTCCAACACACCACTGATTTTTTGTTTTAATGTCTCCTTACCACTCATCGCGACGATATACTTCTTCGGCGTTCAATCAATACAGAACTGAACGCTTCTTCATGAAGATCAGCATTTTTGATTGAAGAAGAGCGAAGAATGTCGGAACACATTCATGCCGAGACGCAGTATCACCGGCACCGCCGCTCCCGTGTTAAACGAACATAACCGAAGAATGGGAATCATGAAGATAGAACATTTTCTATCGACACTCACTCTCCTCTTTCGTAATCCACATACCGCAAGTTTTTTTATCGTTGATCTTCGCCTCACTCGGGAAGACTGAGTGACACCGCTTGTTTTGAATACGCATGTATGCGAAGAATGAAAACAGAGGACATGATGCGATAAACAGTATATGCTATACGCATTAAGCGATGTTTTAGAAATTACAATGACACATGACAAAGACCAGACTTTTCCCAAAAACATGACCGACCAACATTCCACAGATGTTACGAACCACAATTCCCACGAACATAACTCATACCAAACCCACTCTAAATCCTTACAAGAAACCCATATCAGACTCATAGAATAACCCGACACCTTACAACGAAACCAGAACCAAAACACCGTTAAAACAAGATTCCTTAGAAAACATCAAGTACAAATCTCATAAACAACCTACAAGACAAAGCTCAGCCTCAAACCACCCATATACAATCACACCTCATCAAAATACACGAAACAGACACGATATTTTTCCTCTATACAAATAACAAGCTCAAGTGCATCGTGCGATCTTGAACTACTTTACACACGTCATGCACCCAAGAGAACTCACGCTATATTCACCACCGACGCGCTATCACAAACTCTCTCTCTCGACACTCATTCAATTCTCCCGCTCAACACTCATTCAAACTCGCTCATTCTAACTTACGTTCTATCTCACGTATCCGACTTAACACGACATTCTCGACCAATCATATTGACGCAACTTAGACTTTGCATCATGGTTGAATAGATTAAGCCACACCTCCAACAATACCCTGTAAACTTACTAACACTAGGAAATAAGTTAATTAGATAAAACTAACCTGTTGGAGCAGCAATAAAGTCAGTTTTATGATGTTCAAGGAAAGCAACGGATTTGTTTCAACCAAGAAAAGAAAACCTTTTTAGCATAATAGGAAATGGCGACCGTAGACTTCGAGCGCGCAATGCTCGGATGCGAACAAAAATAGTAAAAGCACAGTGCAGTGTCTAAACGTTGGTAGTTGTCTGAAGTGCAAAAATTGTGTCTTGTGTGAACCAGAAAAAAGATTAGTTCTTAAACCGAATGAAGTAACTCCAAAGTGTGAACCCGAAAAATGATTAGTTCTTAAACCGAATGAAGTAACTCCAAAGTGTGAATCCGAAAAATGATTAGTTCCTAAACCGAATGAAGTAACTCCAAAGTGTGAACCCGAAAAATGATTAGTTCTTAAACCGAATGAAGGAACTCCAAAGTGTGAACCCGAAAAAAAGATTAGTTCTTAAACCGAATGAAGTAACTCCCAAGTGTGAACCCGAAAAAAGATTAGTTCTTTAAACCGAAGGAAGTAAACCAAATGATGGACTGAAGTCAAAAAAAAAAAAAAAAAAAAAACTATGGGAAACCGAAGTGCACGTATAAATGGAAATAACGACGTGACGGTAGTACAAACCCAAACCGTACATACGTCGATACTAGAAGAAAATAACATCAAATTAAACATCATTCTGGTGTTAACAGTGATCCAACTAACTGTAACACTGGCGAAACTAGTAACGAGCCACCTAAGGCGACAAGCCCTAAAGGCAGCAAAAACGCTAGCAGCATTAAGCCCAGCGTAAAACGGACAAAGAACGACGAGAAGCAAGGGAAATTAGAATACAGCGATCTACAGCGGAAGCAGCAGCGGAAATTTGAATAAATCGACCGGCATCGAACGACGACGGCAGCAAAGCGGAAGCAGCAGCAGAAATTTGACCGGCATCGAACGACGACGGCAGCAAAGGCAAGTAAAAAAAAAAAAAAAAAAAAACATTTTAATTTTACCTTTATAAATTTATAAGTCAAAAAAAAAAAGAAGAGATGAAAATATTTATAACGATAGAAGACATACCACCAGAAATGTGGATAGAAATAGACGAAATTATTAAAAATAAATAGACATTTGTAATTTAAATTTGAAATTCTTGTGCTTTGTGCGAATTTTAACCCTTCCGTAACACCAACCATGTCCGAATGGACAGACTACAAATAATTGAAACGTTCATAAGACGAGAACACTTGAACCTTGAAAAAAGTAAACTTCGAACACGAACTTTACAAGGGATAGAAACCAAGAAACTTCAGTTACAAGATAGCTTCTCTGAATACAAAACAATTATAAGGTCTTACGAATACAGGTTGTCCACCTCGAACTGGAATAAAGCGGTCGAATCTTATAACGCACTAAAAACAATTTACGAAAAGTGCATTAAAATATTAAATAATACCGTTATATCCCAAAGAGCATACGACAGCGATCCCGAGACCACGCAACATAGACCCAAACCGCAAACTTTAAGACGAAGACTTCTAACCGAAGACTCCCTACTGAGAGCTGATAGTTCCATCAACCTCAGACAAAGGAAGTTAAAATTGAAAACTATTACAAAAATCATTATCTGGTGCCAAAGAAAAAGCAATATGGCCCTAAACATAAAAACAGCTTCCGAGTTAGCAGGTTTATTACCGGCTTACAACGGAAATAGTGAAAACTTAAATTCATTTACGGATGCATTGGGGTTAGTAAAAACAATAATACCAGCCGAGAACAAAGTTTCCGCAATCCAACTGATAATGACTAAGCTAAGTGGGAAAGCCAGAAACCTTTTCGCAGGCCCCCCACAGGAAATCGATGATATAATAAACAAACTCAAACTACATTGTGCAGACAAATGCACCTCAGACCTGGCGCTGACCAGTCTGAAGGGAATTAAATGCAAAACAGCTGACGATTTCAAACAAATAGAAATCCTCACAGAAAAACTTCAACAAACTTACGTTCGAGAACAAATCCCGAACGAAGTAGCCCAAAAGATGGCAAGAAAAGCAGCCATCTCTGCAATGATCGACAATACCAGCAACAGTACCACCGAGATGATGCTTAGAATTGGAAAATTTGAGACTATAGAAGAAGCCATCAACGTAGCGATGGAAAACGAACAGAAAAAACGCGAAAGCCACTCATCATCAGTTTTACAAATTAACAGACGATATAACAACCAGCAAGTCTCAGGACAAGGACAAGGAAGAGGATATTATCATCAACAAACAAATTTCAGACGTCCCTTCGAAATGAATAACAGGAATTTCAGAGGTCAAGAACCTCGACGATTCCAAAACAACAATTACCAAAATCAAAGATCTAATTACCAACAACGCGGACGCGGATATCAACACAGTAACGCACGCGGATACCAAAATAACGGACAACGATTTACACAACCACAAAATAATGGACAAAGATTCGCTCGAGCGTACTTAGCAAACCAACAGCAAGTAACGCAAGTTGAACCAAATGTACAACAACCAACACTTAATCAAGGCGTAGACATGCTACCCTTCAATCAACAAGTGGAACAAATCCACCGACCATCATTATCACCACCTGACCAAAACTATTTTTTCGCCCAACAGTAACAATTGATCAGAGAAGTCGACACTCTGGTTACTTGTTACCGACAGGCACACCCATATTAACAATAAATTTAAATACATCAAATTTTATTCGAGTCAAGGTGCACATGACTGGAAATAAGATTTGCAATTTAATTATCGATACAGGAGCAGATATTTCACTATTTAAAGCACAAAATATACGCCCTGACCAATCTGTAAATAAAGCAAATAAAATTAAATTAACCGGAATAACGGAGAATACAATAGAAACTTTAGGAATAGTTAATACAATACTATGCTTTAATGATAGTTTAACATTAAATCACCAATTTCATTTAGTTACACCTAATTTACCAATTAAAGCAGACGGCATTTTAGGTCGCGATTTTTTAGCAAATTACAAATGCGTAATAGACTACGAATATTGGCTACTTACATTTAATATACAAAATGTACAGATAGCAATACCAATAGAAGACAATATGCAAGAAGGCTTTATGTTACCAAGCCGAAGCGAAGTTGTCAGAAGAATACCTTATTTGGGCATCTCAGAGGATATGGTAGTCCATTCCGAAGAGATCTACCCAGGAATTTTTTGTGGAAATACCATAGTTTCCCCACAAAAACCTTATGTAAAATTTGTAAATACGAACGACAACCCATCATTTATAGCATATACGCAATTTAAGCCGACATTAAGTAGTTTAAAAGATTATATTATACCAATAAAAAATAAGACAAATGAGAATAGCAGATACGAGCAAATTCTCAAAAATATAAATACTGAACAAATTCCAAAATATGCTGTAGAGAAATTCAAAAACTTAATCAGTCAATATCAAGACATATTTTGTCTTCCAGAAGAGGAAGTCAGCCAAAACAACTTCTATACGCAAAATATAACGGCTAGTGACAACGTCCCAGTATATATTCCTAACTACAAAACGATTCATTCACAATATGACGAAATTGACCGTCAAGTAAACAAAATGCTAGAAGGAAACATAATTGAACCTTCAGTATCCCCTTATAACTCACCAATCCTACTAGTACCGAAAAAATCACTTGATAATACAAAAAAATGGCGTTTAGTTGTGGACTTCCGACAACTAAACAAAAGGATACTAGCAGACCGATTTCCACTACCCCGGATAGATGATATACTTGACCAATTAGGAAGAGCCAAATTCTTCACCACATTAGATTTGATGTCTGGATTCCACCAAATCCCACTTGATATGGAATCCAGAAAATTTACAGCATTTTCAACCAAAAACGGTCATTATCAATTTACTCGATTACCGTTTGGATTAAACATCAGCCCAAACAGTTTTCAACGAATGATGACTATAGCAATGGCAGGTTTAACGCCAGAATTAGCCTTCATTTACATTGACGACATCGTAGTAATAGGATGCTCAGTCAATCACCACTTATCAAATCTAACACAAGTGTTTGAACGTTTGAGATTTTATAACCTAAAACTCAACGCCCAAAAGTGCAAATTCTTCAGCACACAAGTGACTTATCTCGGTCATAAAATTACCGACCAAGGTATGTTACCCGATGATTCAAAATTTAATGCAATTTTAAAATACCCAATTCCAACAAACGCTGACGAAGTCAGACGATTTGTAGCATTTTGCAACTATTATAGAAAATTTGTACCAAATTTCGCAATAATAGCACACCCCCTAAATCAATTACTAAAGAAAAACACAAATTTCATTTGGACAGCTAACTGTCAAAGAGCTTTCGATACCTTAAGAAATGCTCTAATTTCCCCGAAACTACTCCAATACCCAGATTTTGCAAAAGACTTCATAGTTACAACTGATGCATCAGACATTGGATGTGGAGCAGTTCTGTCTCAAGAGACCCAAAACGGAAACTTACCAATCGCATTCGCAAGCAAATCATTTACACCAGGTGAGAAAAACAAACCTACAATTTTGAAAGAGTTAACGGCAATCCATTGGGCCATTAACTACTTTAAACCATATCTGTATGGAAGAAAATTTGTTGTTAAAACAGATCACAGACCTTTAGTGTATCTGTTCGGCATGAAAAACCCCACTTCAAAACTAACGAGAATACGGTTAGATTTGGAAGAATACGATTTTACAGTAGAATTTATACCAGGCAAAGGAAACGTAGGAGCTGACGCATTGTCACGAATAATTACAACGTCAGACGAACTAAAACAATTAAATATTTTAAGAGTAAATACAAGGTCCATGACCAGAAATTTGCAGAATAACGTGAAGGAAACTACAAACAAAATTCAGAATAGTGTACCTAGAGAAATTGATCACCTCTCGACGTACATGACTAACAACCCTTCTGAAACAAACAAATTACTAAAACTCGAGACAAAAATTTATAAAGGAAACGAATTAAAGTTTATCATAAAGAAAAATAACAAAATTGTTGCACAAGTGCATCAAAATATAAATGGAAGTCAGGCTTTAGAGTCTGCTCTTCTAAAATTAGAGGAAGAAGCAAGAAAAATTTATCAAAGCAAATTAGCATTGTCAATAAAAGACGAATTATTCAACATGATATCACTCGAGAACTTTAAAGCAATCGCAAATGCACAAGTGCATTCAATACAAATTATTATATACAAACCACCAACAACGGTGACGCAAAAGGAAATTATACAGAAAATATTACATGATTTCCACAACACACCAACAGGAGGACATGTTGGACAACATAGACTATACCTACAAATTAGAGAATTATACAATTGGAACAACATGAAACGATCAATAGCAGAATATATCCAAGCATGTGAATCTTGTAAGCGAAACAAGGTCATAAAACACACAAAGGAAAAACAAATAGTAACTACAACACCATCAAACCCATTTGAAATTATATCCATAGACACTATCGGACCATTACCGAAAAGCAATAATAACAATCGATACGCAGTCAGTATTCAATGCGATTTAACAAAATATATCGTATTGATACCAGTACCCACAAAAGAGGCCAACGTCATTGCTAAAGCATTAGTCAATGATTTTCTTCTCACATACGGTTCATTTTTAATTTTACGTTCAGACCAAGGAACAGAATACAACAATGAAATCTTCGAACAAATATGCAAAACCCTACAAGTAAAACAGAAATTTAGCACCGCCTATCATCCACAGACAATTGGCTCATTGGAGAGAAATCACAGATGCCTAAACGAGTATCTGAGATCTTTCGTCAATGAACATCAATCTGACTGGGATGATTGGTTAAAATTTTATGCATTCAATTACAACACAACACCACACTCAGACCACGGATTTACACCACATGAATTAGTTTTCGGAACCAAAGCAAAGTTACCCCAGGAAATTTTCGAACACGGAACAGAACCAATTTATAATTTTGACCAATACAGCAAAGAATTAAAATTTAAATTACAAAAATCAAACGAGATAGCTAGAAATAGACTAATCACGCAAAAAATCAAAAGAACAGAGTCAGCAGAAAACGATATTAATCCTATACAACTCAATATCAACGAAACAGTTTATTTAAAAATAGAAAATAGACGAAAATTAGACCCATGGTATGAAGGACCATATGTAGTCGAAGAATTACTAGATCCAAATTGTAAAATCAAATGTATTAGAACCAACAAATCGACAATAGTACACAAAAATAGATTGATAAAAACGCAACAAAACAACAATCACATATTATGTAACAGTTTACAATTACCATTACAATAAGTATCCAACACCCAACGGCTAATCAACAACCTTTTTCAAATTTATCAAAAAAAAACTTATATGACAACAATATATGTTACGAAAAACCCCGTCCTTTTTTTTTACTACCCCGTACCTTACTCTTCAAAGGGAAGGTATGCTATACGCATTAAGCGATGTTTTAGAAATTACAATGACACATGACAAAGACCAGACTTTTCCCAAAAACATGACCGACCAACATTCCACAGATGTTACGAACCACAATTCCCACGAACATAACTCATACCAAACCCACTCTAAATCCTTACAAGAAACCCATATCAGACTCATAGAATAACCCGACACCTTACAACGAAACCAGAACCAAAACACCGTTAAAACAAGATTCCTTAGAAAACATCAAGTACAAATCTCATAAACAACCTACAAGACAAAGCTCAGCCTCAAACCACCCATATACAATCACACCTCATCAAAATACACGAAACAGACACGATATTTTTCCTCTATACAAATAACAAGCTCAAGTGCATCGTGCGATCTTGAACTACTTTACACACGTCATGCACCCAAGAGAACTCACGCTATATTCACCACCGACGCGCTATCACAAACTCTCTCTCTCGACACTCATTCAATTCTCCCGCTCAACACTCATTCAAACTCGCTCATTCTAACTTACGTTCTATCTCACGTATCCGACTTAACACGACATTCTCGACCAATCATATTGACGCAACTTAGACTTTGCATCATGGTTGAATAGATTAAGCCACACCTCCAACAATACCCTGTAAACTTACTAACACTAGGAAATAAGTTAATTAGATAAAACTAACCTGTTGGAGCAGCAATAAAGTCAGTTTTATGATGTTCAAGGAAAGCAACGGATTTGTTTCAACCAAGAAAAGAAAACCTTTTTAGCATAATAGGAAGCTTGATTGCAGCCATGATTCCAATATGCATACTCCTAGGTGAGGATATCGAGTGCCATAGGCAGAGGAACATCAGGGGCGCTAGGGACAGAGTTAGGCTGGACTCTATTAGGCGTTGGCAGGCGGAATGGGATCGCACCGACCATGGTAGGTGGACCCATAGGCTGATCCAGAACATATCGTCCTGGATCGGCAGAGGACATGGTGAGGTAAACTTTTTCCTTACCCAGTTTCTGTCGGGTCATGGATGCTTTAAGAAGTATCTACATACACGCGGGCGGGTAGATTCACCCTTTTGCCCCGTTTGCACGGTAGCCGAGGAAACGGCGGAGCATGTGATTTTTCACTGCCCGCGGTCTACGTCCACTTGGCTGGTGATGCTTGCGATCGTTGGGGAAGATACCAACGCCGACAACATTGTGCAGAGAATGTGCGCTGAGCAGCGCGCATGGGGTGCCGTCGATAGGGCGGCAACGTCGGTGATAACGGAGTTGCAACGGCTAGAACGTTTGCAACGACAGGGCCTGACATAGCTTGCTAGGGTCAGTAATGGGCTGATTGGGCAGCCCAGGCCCTAAGTGAAGGGTAGTGGCGGTACGAAATGGCAAGGGTGTTGTGTGAACCCACACACGCAACGGACAAGTCGGAGTGCTTCGGCACGTCCTCCCTCCTGAAGTAAAACCTAACGGTAGTTGCGGGAGGGGTTCAGGAATGGGCAGCAGGATAGTTTTTAGTAGGTAGGCGCATGATGGCACCATGTGAATCCTATTCGGCACCGTGAAGGTGCTGTCTATGAAGATCTTCTCCCTGCATAAACAATACAAAAAAAACTCACCAACAGGGAATGCGGAGAGTGACGCGGATAACCTTCCCGATCCAGCGACGCTGCCTGAAGTCAAGGGGCAACCTGAGGCTTCCGGAGATGTGGCCAAGCGTCTCTCCAATGCGCAACGGCGACGGCAGAAGTGGTATCGTAGCAAGGGCTACTCAAAGGAGGAAGCGGAGGAACTCGCCCTTCTGCCGGCCGGCCAGCCTGCCTAGCGGGACCTGGTCGTTACCAAAAGACAACGGCGTCCCCGAATATCAGCAACAAAGGTCCCACCAAAAAGAGACCACGCAGCCGAGCCTGCGCGGGTCCTTCGGCACCAAAACCACCTTCGGGGTGCAAACACAGAGAAATAGTGGATGCTTTCAGCGTAGCTATAACTACGGCTGATTATCCCGTTTCCCTGCTAACTACGGATCAGCTTCAGACTGTTCGCGCCGTTCTTCTGGATCACATTGCTGACCAGGAGATTCCAGACATTAGGCCAAAGTTCAGGAGCTGCCAGTTCATTAACGGCTACTTGACAGTGGCGTGCTCTGCCCAGAGCACGGTCAAATGGCTGGAGCAAACGGCATCTACTCTCGTTCCGTGGGAAGGTGCACAACTACCGGCCTACGACACGAAGGACCTACCGAAGGCATATACCTTCATAGGGTACTTCCAGGACAGTGTTGGCACCACGGACGAGAGAAATTTGAGATTCCTCCAGAATCAGAACGACGGCTTTTCGACACAATCGTGCCATCGCAATGTGTTTAGAAATACCATCGAGCTGTTGATGGAGGTTGACCAAAAATCGGCAAGTCAGATCACCGAGCAGCGCTTTATGCTAAACTACATGTTTGGCAAAGCACGCATGCGACAGGTTGGCAGAGGTCTGATCAACACAGACGCAACAGTCTCTGCTGCAAAGTCGAGGAAGGTACCAGCGGAACTCCTTTCTGGGAGCGCCACGCCACCATCAAGACCATGCAATTCCGCAACGTTGAGGTTGGAAAGTGCGGAACTTCCATCCGGGAGTGCCTGTCGCCTGCAGCTACTGAAGCCTGCTGGTGTGGGCGACTCGGCCGCTCAACACAGCGAAAACGCTGCTGGTATCCGTACGCCAAGGCTCGATCCATCATTGGATCAAGCTGAAAACGGTAATCCTGCCACAAAATGAGCAGCTTTCGCTGCGTTCCGGTGAACCTCCACCATGCCAAGGGCGCATCTAGTGTCCTAAGCCGGAGGTTCACCAATGAGCAGCTGAGTGCTGCTCTGATCCAGGAGCCATGGATTAACGATACTACAATCCTCGGTCTATCCGGCGCTAATGGTAAATTGATCTATTGCAATACACAGTTCAAGCCGAGGACTGCCATTCTGTTAAATAAGAAAATAACATTTTCTCCAATTACAGAATTCATCCAACGCGATGTCGTTGCCATTACGGTGATAATCCCGACGACTAGAGGGAAGCAGGAGATAGTCGTTGCGTCCGCCTACTTTCCAGGGGACAAGGACGAAATACCACCACCCGAGGTTGCTGAACTTGTGCGGTACTGCAGGGCAGTCAACAAGCCGTACGTGATAGGATGCGATGCAAATGCGCACTACACGATATGGGGTAGCTCGGACACAAATAACAGGGGTGAGTACCTACTTGAATATCTTACTTCTAACGATGTCAATGTACTCAATGTAGGGAATAACACCACATTCATAAACGCTATCAGACAAGAGGTCCTCGACCTTACTCTATTTAGCGCCTCTATAGCTGAGAAAGTCAAAAATTGGTATGTCTCTGATGAACCAAGTTTATCAGACCACAGACATATCATTTTCGACATCGAGGCTAATTCTCTAGCCTCGATGTCGATGTTTCAAGCTCCATTCATTTCGACCTTGGATTACTCGTCGCCCATTTCCAAGGCATCTCTGAGGTCGCAGTTTTTTGCTTAAAAGATAAAAACCCGATTTAATCCACCTAGTGGTGAAAGGAACCTTTGTTATACGGTCTTACTTGGTATTTGAGACAGAAATCGACACGTTTTCGGAACATAATTCATCTATTGGTTAACGTTGCGTAATGTGTTGGTTTAAATAAAATTTTTGAAAATTGAATAAGTTTACAAATTTTGAACAAAATAGGAACACTTTTAAATTTTGATAGACCCTTTTTTCATGTAATTGCTGAGTAAGGATAAGTAAGTTGTTATTAATTTGAGTAAGTGCAAATAAAAGTAAGTTGTAAGAGGAAATCTTATTCTTTAACATATACATTGCCTAGTAAAGGTCTAGTTTATAGGTTTTTGAACTATGCATAATTTCCTGTAATGCCATTCTATTTGATTCACATCAATAGAGTTTTCTTGAATAATTTTAATCAATTTTTATTAACCTTCGGTTACTCACGCTGTTGTATTTTGTACAACACGTGTAGGTTTTTCAACGCCATATTGTTATAAAGTTACAAATCGTTGTTTAACTAACGAATATTCTTCAATAAACTTATTCTGAGCAAAATGTCATAATTATTCAATGCATTAATAATTTAAATTGTTTGAAAAATAGATCAGCATAAACCGCCATCACAGAAACGAAACAATCAGCATGCGAGGTGTACCGCAATTGACCCCAAGTGGAATTTTCTCTCGTTTCTTCATATGGAAAAATGGTGTCTGTATGCAGCAAAACTAGCCAATGTAAAATGTTTAAAATGTATCCGTCTGCTGGTAGTCGAGTAATTCGTAGTCAAAATTAAGGTATTTTTTATAATCAAAGTTCTACAGTTCCTAAACAAGCAAACATAGAGGTATACTATATTCAGCAAAGTTGTGTATTTTTATCATTTGTACAATTTTGTAATAGATGAAAAAGTCATACAACAATTACAAAAAGAGTAAAAATATAAAAACTGAGTTTACAAATTCATATACAATAAATAAGATTTTTCTATCTTAGCTGCAGAGATGGAAGGTTACTGTCTTTAGCAAAATTTCTTGTAATAATAAGCTCTATAACTTTGCAGAACACATCAATGTGTTATATTGACACTGAAGAAAAATATTTTTTTAATTCACTTTTAGGGGGATTAATCAAAATTTAGATTGCCCCAGACGATAGAGCTTTTAATTTCAAGAAACTATTCTAAAGGTTCGATAAACCTAAAACCAAGTTTTCCCAGTCAAAACTCTAGTACGCACGTTTTCTTTGGTTTGGGGTTATAGTGCGCGCGAGTAACTGTGTTGCAAAAGTTGGCGCGAGTGTTCGAGGGTTAATATCTTTTGACCGGTACAACCAATTCTTATGAAATTTTGCATATATATTCGTAGTGTCAAAACCTCTCGTTTGATATTAAAATAATTGAAATTAGGTAAATTATCTTGGTTAAAATCATTATAAATTATTGTTAATTTTGGTGTGGTGTATACGGTTGCTCATAACTTTCAAATTAAACGTCCAATCAAAAAACCATTCAATAGTGATCTATTAGCATATATTATCTTTCAAATGAGACTAATAGCGCATAAATCGGTTTGGCCATCTCTAAGAAACAGGCGATAATTATTACCTTGTCAAAACAGGTTTTTTAAGCATAACTTTTAAACTACTTGTTTGTTTTCAATTAAAAATTTCTGAATAATTTAGCTTTAATAAGGGCTTTCATTTGATACTAAGATCGTTGAAATCGGTCATGTAGTTCTAGAGAAACCCGTGTCACGTATTTTTCACATTTTTGTTTATAACTTTTAAACGAAACGTCGTGTCACGAAGCAACTCAATAGTGATCTACTAGACAATAATACCTTTCAAACAAAAGTAATAGCAAACGATTCGGTTCAGCCATCTCTGAGAAACAGGCGATAGAAAAAATCATTACATACATACACACACACACACACAGACATTGCTCAAATCGTCGAACCCTATCGATTGGTATATGTGACTTGGCCCTCCGGGCCTCGGATCAATTTCGTGTTTTTCGACCAATTTTTAAACCTTTGTTATAGTATAACAAAGGTAAAAATATCGGTTTAGATCTGGACGAGCTATCTTGCACGTTGAGCCGCTCCATGGCGGTGGGGTTGTTGTACCGTTTCCTTATCGTTCCTAGATAGGTTTTCTTTACGACGTGACCGGTTTACTGTTGCCGACTTTAGCCAAATGTACGTTGTTAATCTTCCTAGGCAGTGTCTGTTGCCTTTGATTCATGCACCTCCGTTACTCTTTGCTTTCAGCTTGTACTCCATCAAATGTCGTCCGCAAAGCCTTCTATGAGCATGGTCTATAGGTCTATTAGGGGGTTTGTACATTGTCAGGTTCCTGAAGTGGCTTATGCCGAGGCTTATGCCTCTTAATCACAGTGTTTGGTGAAGGCCAAAGTAGGCCCGTTGTCCTGCTTGAATATGCCGCTAGATTTCCTTATTTATGTTGTTGTCTGCGGCTACCAGCGATCCCACATACACGGGCTCATCTGTCGCGTCCACGTCTGGTTCGTCGCCGTCAACGATTACCGTTCGCGAAAAAGGTACGTTCGTCTCATTTGGTCGGTGTTAAATCAGACCGGACCTAGTCACAAAATTTAAAAGAATGAGTTGAATGAGAAGAATGACAGCAAACGACCACGAATTTTCTAAGGTACACTTTACTCTAATCAGAATTCCTAAATGTTGCAAACAACCAGAGTTATGAGATGATTTCGAACAATTGATAGCTATAAACCATACACAGCAGCAAACTTTGGACGCGTTTTTCTCGAAATGAGAATTTTGTCACTTTGCTCGGTCAGACTTAACAGCCCAGATAACTCAAAATCGTAACAGAAAGTTCACATTAAATCGTTTTCATGTCAATTTCACATTGGAATTGTATAATGATTAGAGTAAGTCAAATCGAAGTGAACAATGAGTTGCTTAGCAGTCGTGCGTGTCTTCATATACAATTCATGACTGTGAATTATAAAGCAGTATAGATTATTGCAATATTTGATTACATCTTAATCATATATTCAGGAGTATTTAGTTGCGTGTTATAAAAACTACGCAAAATAGAATTACAAATAATTGTCAAAATTTTCGCACGTATATCGCCTCCACTTTGGTACATATATGTTCTTATATGGCGTGAAATATAACTTTTTCGTTCAGATATGATTTCGTATATCTCAGTTGCAATCGAGATGTACAAACCAAATGATTTACTGGGAGCGACCATTTGAGCCTCTATCATTCATGTCTATGGTCTTCGACCCGTTGGTTTTGAGCCCAATCCTCCCAGGCTCCGCTTTCAGTCTAGCACAGATGACCTTCGTCGTGGAAAAGTTTCTAGCTCTAAGTCACCTGCTCAGCCACCTGGCAAAGTCACCTGCTTAGCCAAGAACTTTGCTACCTTTACTGAGAATCAAACCTCTTGTTTCAGGATAAGTTGTTCTGCAGCACCCTCGCCGAGACTCAGTTCTATGGACTTTAACAGCTTCTCCCAGCCGAGATTCGAACATATAACGTACCTGAATGCCGGCTGCGAGGCTAAAATTTTAACTCTATTATTTCAATTTGATTTTTTTTGTCTGACGAAGAATACTCATTTTGATATTTTGGTTCAAACTGGTTCAACTGAAAAAAATTCTCCATTTCCTGAATAAACTCCCGGTTAGGCTATATCAGATTTTTCTTGTATACCCCCCCCCCCCCCAGGAACATATCTGGCTACGCCCGTGCTTTGTACACGATTTTTTTTATTGCTTTCGAGTGTTCTACAAAGTTTACTATAGTTTATTCATTTATTCAACATCACCAGACTACAATTGTCGTAATGATGGTTTCTTATACTATTACTAATCACACAGTCAAACAATTACAAATATACACAGATTTTCTTAAACGTCATTGATAGAGAAAAATACAGAAAAGTTTCGGCGGATAGTTTTACGTGACAAATTAAAATCAAAGTCAGCGGCAACTGTATTGAAGACTCGCTGTACTCCGGTCATAGCACTGTGTTGTCCATAGTTGTTGCGTTGAAATGGTAGTCGCAGCATTGCGTCATTCCGTAGTGCCCTGGAACGTACATTCAGATTAATCGTACCCAAAATGGCAGGACAATCGATTCTTCCCTGCAACATATCAGCAGCAAACAAAGCTCTCGCGACGTTCCTTCGCGCCTGAAGTGTCTCCAAATGGATCAACCGGCATCGTCTCTCGTAACTCGGCAATCGGAACGGATCTCACCAAGGTAGATGACGGAGCGCAAAACGTAAGAAGCGGCGTTGAATCGACTCAATCCTAGCAACTCCGTTTTGGTAATACGGATGCCAGACGATGGAACCGTATTCGAGAGTCGAACGGATGAGTGAGCAGTATAATTCCTTAAGACAATACACGTTGGTAAAGCCTTTAGCGATGCGGAAGACGAATCCTAGAGTTCTGGATGCTTTGTCCACAATGTAGGAAATGTGTCGTCTAAACGATAACTGACTGTTCAAGATAATGCCGAGATCTTTCACTTGGTCGACACGTTGGATTTCAGTACCAACGAGCTTGTAGTTGAAAATTACTGGTTGACGGATTCGGGCAAAAGAAATAATGGAGCATTTTTCAGGATTCACGTGCATGCACTTCAAGTTACACTAATCCATAAAGGTGTCAAGCTCTCGTTGAAGACGGATTGCATCGACATTGGAGCGAATCCTCAAGTAAATCTTCAGATCATCGGCGTAGGATAAACGAGGGCCTTCAAGAACGTGGTTGACATCATTAAAGTATAGCAGGAAGATTAACGGTCCCAAGTGACTGCCTTGTGGGATTCCAGACGAAGCCGAAAATGCATTAGATTGAAAACTTTCAACCGTCACAATCAGTTTACGACCTACGAGATAGGAATTAAACCAACGCAGCACACTTCCGTTGATTCCGAGTCTTTCCAATTTGGCAATTGCAATAGCATGATTGATTTTGTCGAACGCCGCAGATAAATCATTATAGATGACGTCCGTTTGAGCACGGTCGCTAAGCTTTCCGCAATATATGATGTGAGACACATGAGATTTGTAGTGGTTGATCTGCCGGCGATGAATCCATGTTGATCATCACTTAGGTATTGTTTGCAGTGTGACAGCAGCGGAGTCATGATTACAAGCTCGAATAACTTCGAAATGGCACATAATGTTGAGATTCCTCGGTAGTTATTGATGTCTTTCCGATCTCTTTTCTTATGAACAGGAAACATATGGACAGTTTTCCATACGGACGGAAATACCCCGCTTGAGACGGACAGGCTAAACACCAGCTGAAGGGGGATAAGTAAATCAAGTAGGACGGCCGGTTGCCGTCGGTGCTGGTTATTGTTTTTTTTTATTGTCTGTCGGCGCGCGCTGTGTGTACGATTAGCATCCACTGAGTAGTAGTTAAAATGGAATGCGCAAAGTGTAAGGAGATACTGTTGATCAATGATTTGGTTTGTTGCTGCCAATGCACTATTGTCCAGAAAGCCAAATTAGGCGGAAAAAATTGTTTACTCAGTAGTCGTTGATTTTAGACTATTTATGTGTGTAGCGGTTTTATAATGAACGAAGCGGACTGAGTTATACCTCGGAGAATTTGGACGAGTTCGGATTATTAATGATTACTCCGATGGCTACTACTAGACTGAATATAAGTAACGTATTTAAAGCCAATAAAAGTCATTTGGTTTAGTATTAGTGTTATACAATATTTAGTGTGATCAATCTGAAACCTATAAATGTCGTAACAATCGGACACCCAGTTATTTGAGATGTCCTCATCGAAATCCATTTTATTTATTTAATTTAAGAATTAGCAATGTTAGAATTTAATTTTATTCTACGCTGATCATTTGACCTTTTCCTTCCATTAATTAGAAAAATTCTTCCAAATCAGCTGATTCACACCATCTCTTCATGTGGTCTGCCGAGTAAACTGTTGAAAATGCACGACCACTCAGTCCACTCAGACCACTCAGTGGTAGCCACTCTGTAGCGATCATTTGGCAGCACTTCGATGACAATAACCGGCCCTTTGTATCTCGGCTCCAGCTTACGACTACCTCCTACAATGTATTGGTCTTTCACCACTAACACCAAATCGTTCACCTCGTAGCTGGCCGCTGGTCGACGTCGTCCATCGTAGTATTTTTTCTGCTTCGATTGGTTCTCTCGAGTGACTCGTTCCACCCGATCGTGGATCTCTCCTATCGGCTCGGATAGCGAGGCGTTTTCGCTCGATATTACTGAGATGATCTCGTTCTGTACTACATCCTTCGGTTTATACGACAGCACGAGGGTAGTTGGAGACACTCCATTTGGGGCTATATTGATCGCACTCTGCACGAATTTAACCTTCTCATCCCACCGCTTATCTTCGCCGTCCACCATTGTACTTAAAGTTGTAAGAATGGTGCGGTTACTCCTCTCCACTTGTCCATTCCCACGAGGTGTTCCTACGGCCACCAAAATGTGATCAATGCCATAACCTTCACAATACTGCTTGAACACCCGTGATGTAAAGGCAGTTCCACGATCAGTAATAATACGAGACGGTAATCCGAACACACTGGCCATCTCTTCCAAAATCGTAATCACTGGCAACGTATTCGTAGACTTCACCGGCTTCACTAAGAGAAATTTGGAAAATCCACAAACAACGGCGAGTATATGCTCCCCTAGCAGATCTGGGAAAAGGTCCCAGGTGGTCGATGTGTATCGTATGGAACGGTACCGGTGTTTTCGGTATCGGATTCAAGAAACCTTCAGGCTTCCCTTGCTTCACTTTAAAGAATGCACATTTAGGACACGCTGTAATATAGGCTCGCACATATCTTCGCATTTTAGGAAACCAAAATAATTCACTCATCATTGCAAATACCTTTTCTTCGCCAAAATGCCCCTTCTCATCATAGTAGCTTCTCACCATTCTCCACCGTATAGCATTTGGCACTACCCAACACTTTCGTCCATCAACTTTACGATAGAGTCGATAATTTTCGAACACATAGTTAACGTGAATTTGTCTATCCGCATCGCTGATCGATGATCTCGATCAGCCGCTCATCTTGCCTCTGCATACTCACGAGAAAATCCGCGTTCGAAATTTCCAATACCATGACAGTTTCGGCTACCGTTTCGATTTCAGCTGGTTCCTCGATCGGTGATCGACTAAGGGCGTCAACGTGTTGCATCCTTGTCCCACTTCGGTGCTCAATTCGGAAATCGTACTCTAACAACTTCAAAAAGTAACGAGCAATTCTCGGATTCACTTCTCTCTCGGTATATGTATCCCGAACCGCCGAACAGTCCGTACGAAGTACGAAAAATCTTCCTATCAAGTACTGCCGGAACAGCTCTACGCTCGCCACCACAGCTAGCAGCTCCAGTTCATAACTGTGATATACGGATTCCGCACTGGATGTCTTTCTGCTGAAGTAACTCACGGGTTTCCACGCACCATCGCATTTCTGCAACAATATTCCAGCCAAGCCTACACTAGAAGCATCGGTATGCAGTTCGATATCTGCATTCGGGTCGTACAACACCAGCAGAGGCCGCTCCACTAACATTTGCTTAATTTTTCGAAATGTGGTCTGCTGCTCCTCTTGCCACACAAATTCCGCATCCTTTTTCAGCAATCTAAACATTGGTTCTGCAATGATGCTGTATTCACGTAAAAGCCGTCTAAAAGATCCGGACAACCCCGAAAACGGCTGCACAGCATGTATAGAGGTTGGTGTTGGGAAACCCGATACAGCCTTCGTCTTTAATTCACCCGGTCTTACTCCGTCCTCACTTACTTCAAATCCCAGAAAACTCACATATTCTTTTGAAAAAATGGCTCTTCCGCAAATTAATAGTAAATCCTTCGTCCCGGAGGACCACTAGTAGTTCTTCAAATCTCTCCAACAATTCTTCTTCGTTCTGCCCCGGTAGAATCAGATCATCGATGTAGGCAATTACTACAATTTTTTTCTTGTTTAACACTGCCCTTTGTTCATTGCCCTTTGAAAAATGGCACAACCGTTCGCTAAGCCAAAGGGCATTCTCAGAAAACGGTAATGTCCGTCCGTGGTCGAGAACGCGGTGTAACTCTGGCTGTCTGCTTCAACGGGATCTGGTAATAACCACTGTACAAGTCAATCGTTATGAATAGTCGCGCACCAGCCAGCTACTGCAAGCACGTCTCGATGTCTGGCATAGGAAATTTATCCTTGATAGTTTTCGCGTTCAATAACCGATAATCAACGGCCATTCTGAACTGATTATTTTTCTTCGGAACTAGCACAACATGGCTGTTATACGGTGACTCAGTTTCGGCAATGATCCCAGCATCTAGCAATTCGCTCACAATTTCATGTAGGACATTTTCTCGCGCATACTCCAATTTTCGAGGTTTCATGTATACGGGGTCGATCTCTTTTTCCCAGGCAAACTTCACATCGCCTTTCCGCGTCACCATAATCAACCGATCCTAGTCAATCACATCTTCTCCCAGAATGATCGCCGTATCCTGAACCCAAGTAGGCACAACTTGAAGCTCTACCGGTAGGATAATCCCATCAACCTGCAGCTGTGTATACACTTTTGCAGACACCGTAATCTGCTTTTTCCTGAATCCACGTAGAACCTTATGGCTGGGGCTCAATTTACCGACCTTCTGAGCATACTTTTCTTGAATGGTGGACACCCTACCGCCGGCATCCACAAGAGCCTTCAACGTGAGCCCAGCGACCACTACACTTTTCACAAATGCACTTTTCTGGTCCATTACTCGCATCAATTTCGTATTTGGTTCTCGGGTCTCTTTTTTCATCCCGAAACTTTTGCACTCTCTCTGCATATGCCCTTCCTTTTTGCACAGGTGGCATTTTACTTTAGGGCAATTTCGGGCTATGTGGCCCACTTCACGACAACTAAAGCACGATTCACCGACTTGCTCCCCCTTCCGACGCACCTCATTAATTCGTGATGCACTACAAGCATCCATAGCTTTGCTGTTGTGGGCTACAGCATCCACGCTATCAATCCAGCGTAATTCTTGCAACAACTCTAGCACAGTAGAGACTCTCCCGATCGTCATACCGGAACGCTTGATATACAATCGTAACCCGCTCGTAATATAGGTGACAATTGTCTCTTCAGCGAAGCCACCTTTCCGTCCCGTCGAAAGCATCTCGTACACATATTCTTCTACAGTTTCTCCGCTTTTGTATTATGGTAATAGATCGGGTTTTTAGTAGACGGAAAACCCTTGACTATCTCAGCTTTAAAGTTTGCCCAGCTCTTGATAGACGTATGGCATCCCTCAAACCATAATTTAGCCCAACCACTTGAGCTTAACCGTGCGCATTGCAATCGCAACGGTTGAGTCCACTCATACAGATCGCCAATCTCATCGATCGTGTTCACCCAAGCGTCTGTTGAGGGACACGACGGCACCTTTGGATCAAACGGATTACCATATTCTCTAATTTCCCGAAAATCGGGAACTCTTTCCACCGGCGTCTCATTCCGTCTGTTAGGCGCACTAGCATTTGATGCCGACGCCCGGCGTAGTTCGTCTAGCTCGAGCTTCAATGCTGCAACCTGCGTGGACAGTTCTTCAGCCATTACGAACTTTTTACGTTTGTCCTTTCGGTCGCTTACAAATGGCGGGAGGTCAGTTCCGTCCAAACTTAGTCGAATAACCGACTCTTCGAATTGTTCACTTTCCGATTCTGTGTCACTCATACCCCTACCTCCCACTCACGGCCTCTTTCCATGTGTGGTTTCTACGACCAGATCCGTTTCCCGACGATGAAACGAACTGCGACGCGACGTAATCAAATACGACCCCCGGCGGTGAATCGTTTTACGCTTGGACTCGACCACTGGACAATAACTTTTCACAAAGCATTCGATCGCACCTCCTGACGTTCCGAATCGCTTTCAGACGACAACATCTTCTTCCACAAAGTGTGCTTTAAGCGAACATTGGTACCATTTTCCACGCAAAAGAATGGTTCTTATTGTTCGATTCCGGACACAATCAATCGAGAACAATCAATCTCGCCGGCCACTACCATGTGGTCACCACACGGTCTGGAGTCTCAAGTCTAAAGCACTGATTTAGCTTCTTAGTGCATTTACCAGCACACCGTCATGTGGGTAATACTTCACAAAGAATTTCGCACAATTTCCTTCCCACAATCCAAATTCGAGGCCTGTCTACAGAATGTAGCGGTTTTATAATGAACGAAGCGGACTGGGTTACACCTCGGAGAATTTGGACGAGTTCGAAATATTAGTGATTACTCCGACGGCTACTACTAGACTGAATGTAGGGTAAGGAACGAGTTAAGCAGTGTTACCTATTTTAATCAGTTGAACATAAATGATCCGAAAATGCACTTTTTTTTTATATTTTCAAAATCTTTTGATAGGATCATCTTCACAAATCACTTAACCATACATTTGATTCACACAAACACAATTTACTGGGTTTCCGACAAGAAATATGATGAATTAAAATGTTGTCCAAAAACGTACATTTTTCAGCTGCTCTTCAGCAATCGCCACCTCGCTACTAACGAATTCATCAAATTTTCAGCACTGATTACAACCACTCTGAAAGTCAAGCACTCAATTGTCACATACCATATTATTCAGTGTCTTTTTTCTATTATCTAAGGCTTTGTCACTAGCCAAAAGTTTTATTATTTTCTAACAAAACTGAAAACAAATTCTGAATTGACGGAACCTGTTCACCACTAGCAGCAGCTGCAGCACTCATCAGTTGTGCTATCGTGTTGCCAAAACACTGTTTCGGTTTTGGAAATAAGAATTTTAAGTTTGAAATTACTGAAACCTCCTATGGTGAAAACGTGGTTCAATACTTTCAAGAGAAATGTATGTTCATAATTAATTTTTCTTTATTAAAAACAACAGAAAAGACAGCTTTTTCAATAATTTTCGAAGATTTTCTCAGTGATTTAATGAAGCAACGATGTGTTTCAATGTTATTTGTTTTGATAACACTGTTCTAAAGTTAGACCGTGTGAACTGCTATGTTTGCCTCTTTTGTTCTCTCACCATCCTTATGAACAGCGAGTGAGACGTCAAACTCGCAGTTTCCCATAAGAACACCAGAGAATAAAAGAGACGACGAATACCGTTTGCCGAACGGTGCGGTGAGTGTATGCCCCGATAAACAATTTAGACAGATGGCATTTTACGCATCTATGCCGATACGCTATGCCGATTACGCATCAGATGCCGATTAGTAGGTCGCGGATAGGAACGCGAACTTACTGAATAGGGGGAAAAGTTCGAGGGATTTTTTAACGGGACGTAAAAAAATTCAGATTTCAAGATTGCTTAAAATAGCACCTTACGGGTGAAAATGGGTTCGGTGTGTTCAAAATTAGTTCCGCCGCTCCAACTTTTAAAGCGAAAAATCAAAAGTTTAGCTCAACAATAGTGTCTTCCAATGGTAACAGCTTGAAGAACTAAAGATAGCAAGAAGATTGGTATGCTGATATTCCCCCTTAGTCAACCCGTCGCTTGTAATAAGGTAAAACAATCAGTGACCCGCTTAGACTTAAAACTTAAAACTAGTTCTTTACCCTAATATAATATAAATAACGTATTTAAAGCCAATAAAAGTCATTTGGTTTAGTATTAGTGTTATACAATATTTAGTGTGATCAATCTGAAACCTATAAATGTCGTTACATGTGTTAGCAACAAAATCTTGATTTAAGATGCCGCTTTTTTTGGAATGAGCTATTTTAGGGTGACCCTTAAATTAACCAAGATCCAGAAATTATCTTCAAAACGAAACAAGATAGAGCGATAATCACTTCAGCAATTTTATAGCTTGAAGTATTTTGACTAATATTGCAGAAGACGAAATCCCTCTATCTTGAACCGTTTCCATATTAGGGCGATATTCCTGAGTCAAGTTAGGATGACCCTGCTATTTTGCGATTTTTCTCCATAACTTTTTTATTTTGTATTTCTCGCAAAACACTTTTTCATATGACTTTTGAGGCTCAATAAGATGCAACTTTTTATGAAAAAAGAAATTGGCTATCTACTTTACTTCTACACTTATATTAAATTTTATGATGAGAATAGGTCGTTTTCAAATGTTAGTATCTTAGAAAGATGCAAGCAGAATTAAAATCGGTTGATTGCGTTTGAAAAATAGTGATTTTTTGTTCATAATATCAAAAAAATGGAGAGTGGATTTTTGTCTATCTCAAATAAATCAACTTTGAATATGTGTGGTTTTAACATAGTTAAGTATATAAAAGTAAACGAGTTGCGTCATAACTCCGGAAGGCCTTGGGGTTATTGATTAAACTTGGCGTACATGTTTCTTGACATAAGCAAATCAGCACAGGGGGTTGACAACAGTGCAATGCAGTGGGAGATTTCACTCGCGCTGTGTTGGAATTGGTAATTCAACAATGAAATTGATCAACGCAAGCGAAAATGTTCTGTTCAAGTGTAATAATTGCCTATCAGTTCAGAGTTGTGACGAGTTGAATGTATCGGTTTTGGATGTCATTGTATTAAGAGACGAGATGAAAAAACTCTCGGCCTCCATAGAGGATATCCAAAGCAACATTGCCACTCAGATAGATAACGCGTTGAAGATCGGAATAGAAGAATTAAGCTTAAATGTAAATGGTACTATAAATAGAAAGGTTGCCGATTTCGAAAATTTATTTCGTGAAAAATTGGAAAACATGACTAGTACCATTTTAGAAAATAAACGTGAAAAGGATTCAGTTGCGATGAATAGGGAGGTATCGGATACGGTTGATATTAGCCGAAGCCCAGTTAAAAAGGGTAAAAAGCGTAAATTAAATGATGACGTCAATGAAAGTAATGACGAAAGGATTACTTACGCGGACGTTTTGAGCGGTAAGGCAAAGAAACGTAAGGCTGGTCCGGTCGTTGTTACACTCAAGTACTTTTTTTACACGGTTTGTTTTTTCGATTATTAAGAACGGGGCAACTTAGGGACCATTCATTTATTTCTCAATACATTTGGGAGGGGCCCGACATTCGTCACGTAGTTTGTAAATGGTCCCTAAGTTACACCGTTCTTGAGTAATCGAAAAAAACAAACCGTGTAAAAAAAGACTTGAGTGTATCAAACTGAAAGCGTCCACCCAGAGCAGTGAAGTTACGCGGGATTTTTTGAAATCAAATTTAGATCCTAAAACTCACAAAATCAGTAACTTTAAAAACGGGAAAGATGGCTCTGTTATTGTTGAGTGTGTAACTAAAGATAATGTGGAGGCGGTGAAAAATGGCATTGAAGATAATCTGGGCGAAAGTTATATAGGTGTTGTTCTCACACCTCCGGTGCCAAGATTAAAGGTTGTGGGAATGAGTGATCAATATTCCTCTGAAGTCTTTATTGATTTTTTGAAAAGTCAAAATTAAGATTTCGCAATTGATACAGTCAAGGTTTTAAGTACATATGAAAATCCACGCATGAAGTATAATACCTAAATATAATGCTATAATTGAAGTCGACATAAAGACGTACAATGTTTTATTATCGGCGAAGAAAGTAAATTCTGGATGGGATTGGTGCCCAATTATTTCCGCGAAAATGTATTTGAAGCATCTATGCGGCGAATTTGGCCACAAAAGCACGGATTGTAAGAATAATGAAACTTGTTCTTTGTGTAGCGAATATCACAGAACATCTGAATGTACATCTACTGTTTTGAAATGCGCTAATGGTTGTAAGTTTGATATTGTACTTTGCAGCTGTAGCTAGATTAATCCAGATTATTTTCTCTAATACCAATGTATATGACAAAACAAAACAGCAACATTGCAGTTTTCAGTCTTTCTCTTTCTTACTCACAGCATTCGCATTGTCGCACTTTTTGTGCCAGTCGCACTTTTAGACTGCTATGTCCAGTAAGGTGCAAAATGCGGGATAAGGAACGTAGCATGAATTTGGACTTTAACCACGCTGCATCCAGCGCGAACTGTCCAGTTTATAAAAGATTGTATGAACAAAAAAAAGATAGCTTGCTTTTCAATAAGTAGCAATCAAGAGCCAGAAAGAATGTCAACAAATGTGATATTATAATAATTATTTACGTGAATATTGCTGGTTTATCTACAAACTACGTAGCATTACGTCAGGTTGTAGAAGAACAACGTCCATTTATGGTATTTTTGTCAGAAACACATATTACAGATATGGATGCTTTTGAGCAATATGCTATACCTGGACACAAAGTCGTTGCCTGTTTATCACATTCTAGAAATACTGGCGGTATTGCTATATATGTAAAAGAATCAATTTAATCCAATGTTTGTAAGAATGAAGCAATGGAAGGAAACGGGTTCTTAGGCATAACAGCGGAAAGTGGCATGATAATGGGTAACTATGGTGTTGTTTATCACTCACCCAGTTTTAGTGACCAGCGATTCATGCAAATATTGGAAAGCTGGTTCGAGATATTTCTTGATAACAGCAAAATCATTATGATTGCTGGTGACTTTAATATAAACTGGCGTGATAACTACAGTGCGAGGCATTTGAAGCGATTAGTTGAATTTTTTAATTTGAAACAAATTATAAACGATTATACGCGTATTTCCAGACACAGCAAAACTCTTATTGACCATATATATATACTAATTTTGATTCGGTTCGTGCAGATGTGAATTCTGACTTGACAATCACAGATCACGACACTATCGTTGTTAGTATTTGCCATAATATGAACAGCGAGAGTAACTTAGTCAAACTTAGGTGCTGGAAAAATTACTCGAAATGTAAGATTACTGATCTTCTTGCGAGAAATCTAGATTTTTCATAATACGGGAACCTTGATGAAAAAACGGCTGGTCTTACTGACCTACTGAAAGCTTGTACCAATGCACAGTGGGGCGACTCCATACAAATGCTGGCCAAGCAAAAAAATCTCTTTAAATCAAAGATAGTATGTGGTTCTTAGGTAATTTTGGGGTACTGAGACCGAAGTTCAGGTTTATTTTGCATAAGAACGTATATTTTTTGTGCTAGGGAGAATTTTCAACTATTTTTCAAATATTTTTTAAGTATAATGACGTATAAGAAATGAGGGTCATTTGGAAAATTATAGCAAATGGATTTTTAGAGGATAAAACATTATATAAAACAATACAAAGCAAGCATGAGCTTTAATAATCAACACAAAATCCATATAAGTGAAAATTAATCAAAAATCAAAACTTTTACCCTTATTAGTTTTCTTAATCTTTTTTATCTCCATCTTCTTTCTCTTCTTCTTCTTCCTCTTCTCCTTCTGCAGAATCACTCGTTTCACATTTCGTCTTCAATAGTAATATAGCGTTCTCAGAAAGATTTTTCTAATTACATTTTTCCGTTTCGAAGAAGCTATAAGCTTTATCCGGAGAAATAAGAAGACGAATAATTCTATCACGATTTGTATTTCACACTCATTTTTACATGTAAAATATTGTCTTGAATTTTTATCACTACTTTTAGCATAAAGCAACCACCTTATTTTCGTGAGGGTCAATACCGGTGTAGTGGCTAGCATTCACGCCTCTCACACTGAGAACCGTGGTTCAATTCCCAACCCCGCAGAAGTCACGAATGACCCGAGTTGTTGAAAAAAAAATCTTATATTTGTGCTTCTTCTGTCATTCGTCCTATCAGCAATATAGTTGTCTAGATTCATTTATGACCGCGAATTCAAATTCTTTGCATTGCAGTGGACGTATTATATGAGGACAATACCCTGACATAAAGGTTTTTGGTATACAAACAATAAGTTTCGAATTTTTCTGAAATAATGTGTTCAAGAACTTGCTATAAGAAAATTTCTCAACCTTTTAATTAATTTCATATCTATACTCGTGATTCCAGAACGAATACCCGGATTGGCATAAGATCTTCGAGCTGTATTTCCGTCATTACTATCGCTGTATCCTCCAGATTTCCTCCAACATCTAAAATCTAGTCAATATGCAATATGGACCATACATTCGAAGCAGCTTATCCAACCATGTAAAGGAGATATCCCATAATTAAGATATCCTACGTTTACTTTGAGTGTTTGCATTTTGTCTATATTGTTGAATTCTGATATAGTAGCCTTACTAGCGTAACATCTGTGCTCTGCGCTACTCTGCGCTAAATGAGACTATATCCATTTGAAAGCTCATATTTTACGCTAACTTTTACGGGTAGTGTCAATAGTGGCGAACCTTGGCTTCAAAACTTTTAAGCGTGTTTTACGCGAAAATATGGCACTTTTTTAATGAAAATTAAAATTGTGGCATACTATGACAAAATTACTGCATACTCAATTAATGGGTTTTATTCAGCACTATTTTCTGAAGAACTTTTCCTTAGACACCGTTGAATTCCGAGCTACCATTAGACCTCTTGCATGTTTTGAAATATTGGGTTATTTTTCAAAAAAACGCTAAAACATGCTGAGATAGCATACATTCAAGAATCATAGAAAATTCAAATTTTGTCATATTGATCTAAAATTTTGGATTTGAACATTTCAATAGTATAGAATCACAGGAAAAATACAACGGAGAGTCGAAATGAACTTTCATTTTTTGGCTGCTGGCCAGCGATTCCCCGCTGTGCAATGAGTTGGTTCAACAAAAGAATGTTGTGATTGAAAATTCGAACAGCTGGTACAATCTGGATCTCTTGCGTCTTAAACGCAAGAGCGACAAATGGTACAAGAAGTTCCGTAGAACTAGCAGTAGCTATCATTGGTACAAGTATACGGAAATGCGAAATACATATTCACAATCTCTGATCAAGACACGGAGCGAATATTTACAGAAGAAAATTGACCACCATAAAAATAACAGCAAAGAGTTGTGGAAAATACTTAAATCATTGTTGAAACCTTTAACGGTACATTAGAACTTTCGGAAAGAAAAATCGCATCTAGGTTCAATGAATATTTTATCGATAGTATTTCAGCGATTAATCAGTCTATTGAATTGGTTGATGAACCTGAAGAACTCAAGCAACCTTTCAATACTGACTGTACGTTTAGCAGCTTTCGTCCAATCACGATAGAAGAGTTGAAAGATATTTGTTTTTCAATGGAAAAAACGGCTGGAATAGATAATGTTAACGCTAGAGTTATTCAAGATTGCTTTGATGTCATTGGACACGACCTTCTTGATCTAATCAATAAATCGTTGCAGACTGGGCACGTGCCTAAAGTTTGGAAGGAATCCTTAGTAGTTCCTATACAAAAAGTTGCTGGTACGATTAAAGCCGACGAGTTTCGTCCCATCAATATGTTACACAAGAGATGAATGAAATTTAATTTTAAAATCTCTATAATAAAATAAAAAAAATATGTTACACACACTAGAAAAAGTTTTGGAACTTGCTGTGAAAGGCCAACTGTTGAGTTATCTTAATTCTAATGATTTGCTAATACCAGAACAATCAGGATATCGGGAAAGTCATTCTAGTGAAACTGCATTGAATCTGGTGTTGGTGCAATGGAAAGAAAACATTGAGCGTAAAGATATTATCGTTGCTGTGTTTTTGGATCTAAAACGCGCGTTTGAAACAATATCTAGGCCCTTGTTATTGCAAAGTATTAAGCGCTACGGAATGGTGGGGACTGTTTACAAACGGTTTGAGAGCTAATAGTGTGACGGGACTCAGAGGACTATTTTTAATAATTTTATTTCTGACCCCGTAGGTAATACTCGTGGAGTGCCCCAAGGGAGTGTCTTAGGGCCTATTTTATTTATTATGTATATTAATGACATGAGACGAGTGTTATGTTTTTGTGATATTAACCTTTTTGCTGATGATACTGTACTATTTATTGCAGCTAAGAAACTCGATTATGTTACAGCACACTTGAATGAGGATTTCATTCGCTGAGCAGATGGTTGAAATTTCAACAACTAAAGCTAAACATCAGTAAGACCAAATTTATGGTAGTCTCGCGAAACCGCGTAAATGAAGATGTCTCTGTGGATATTGATGGTGAGACAATTAAACGCGTACGAGAAATCAAGTATCTTGGCGTTATTACTTACTTACTTACTTAGGTGGCTTGCCGTCCTAAGACAAAGCCTGTTGAACAAAATTTCTCCATGTAACTCGGTTGAGGGCTACCGCTCTCCAATTCCTCGGACACCGAGTACTCTCCGCCAGATTTCGCTCCATCTGGTCTAACAATCTTGCTCGCTGTGCTCGTGGTCGTCTTGTTCCTACCGGATTTGAAGCGAACACCATCTTTGCAGGGTAGGTGCCCGGCATTCTTGCAACATGCCTTGACCATCGTATCCGTCCAGCTTTAGCGACCTTTTGGATACTTGGTTCGCCATAGAGCTGTGCGAGTTCATGGTTCATCCTCCGCCTCCATACTCCGTTCTCCGCCACCGAAGATCGTTCTTAGCACTCGTCGTTCGAAGACTCCGAGCACTCGCAGGTCCTCCTCGAGCATTGTCCATGTTTCATGCCCGTAGAGAACAACCGGTCTAATAAGCATCTTGTACAGGGTACACTTTGTACGGGGACTTAGTCTGCTCGACCGCAATTGCTTGTGGAGCCCATAGTAAGCACGACTTCCGCTGATAATACGCCTCCGAATCTCACGGCTGGTATCATTGTCCGCCGTTACCAGTGAGCTAAGGTAGACAAATTCATCGACTACCTCAAACTCATCGCCGTCGATCTATATACTACTGCCCAAGTGGTGTCGTTCGGTCTCAGTTTCGCTGACCAGCATGTACTTTGTTTTAGACGTATTTACCTTTAACCCAATCTTTTCTGCTTCGCGCTTTAGCCTGGTGTACTGTTCAGCCATCGCTACAGATGTTCTGCCGATAATATCCATGTCATCGGCAAAGCAGACGAATTGACTAGATTTGTTGAATATCGTGCCTCGCGTGTTGATATCCGCTCGGTTCATAACACCTTGTAGCGCTATGTTGAACAGCAGGCATGAAAGACCATCACCTTGACGAAGCCCTTTGTGTGATTCGAATGAACTTGACAATCCACGCGAAATCCGAACACAGCACTGTGTACCATCCATCGTAGATTTAATTAGTTTGATGAGCTTCCTGGGAAAGCTGTTGATTTCAGATAATCGCCGCTACCGCAATGTTTGTTCGATTTAATCGACGTTTTTCGGCGAAATAAGTATGAAGATTTTTGAATACCAGTTAGTCCGGACGTTTCGAGCTACTGCTGGTCTTCACTCATCATCTGCGGACACTAAAACACTATATTAGGCACATTTACAACATAAAACATATTACAAATTCTTCACTTACACTTTTTCGTCCATTAGGTTCTACTTGGTTTATCTTTCTCTTTACTATGTCTTACTTTCTATTTCTCTTTCTCGCAAGTTTTTTGATTACAGGGTCATATGCAGCTTTGAACGTTGCGGAATCTACTTGTCTGTTCACAACATTGTTCTCACCTTTAATTTTAATGTAAAATGTTTCTGCTATTAGTCTAGTGTTATGCTTAGTTATTTTTTCTACGATTTTGGCTTCGTCAAATTTAAAAAAAATTAAAAACATTGAAACAGGTACAGTCAAACGACTGTAAACCCAAGAAAGTGCTCACCTTCTTCTTGAATAACTACAACACGTCCTTTTAGCAGGATTCATGCGGATTTTTTCTATTTCGACCATAAACATTTTTTACTTGTGGTTGATAGTTATTCTAAATGGCTTGAGATTGATTTGATGAAATATGGCACTGATGCAAGCAAGGTAATTAGGAAATTTACAATGATTTTCGCAAGGTTTGGTCTTCCGGACGTATTAGTCTCGGACTAATCAGTCTAATTCAGGAATCTTTATTTCATTTATGGAAAGGCAGGGAATTCAGGTTCTGAAAAGTCCTGCTTATAATCCTAATACTAACGGATAAGCAGAACGAATGGTAAGGGTAGTAAAGGAGGTGTTTAAAAAGTTCATCTTAGACTCTCAGACGAAATCATTACCGATTGAAGATAGAATAACATATTTTTTGATTAATTACCGTAATACTTACTCAACTTCCAAAGACGGTTTATCTTCGGAAAAAATTTTAAGTTACAAACCCAAAATACTACTAGACTTGCTACATCCAAAGAGTAATTTTAGGTATTTTTTAGAAAAGCCTCATAACAAGAGCAAATCTACTAATTTAGGTCCAGTTTACGATGCGCCTGTTAACGATCCATTTTCTAATTTGACTTTAGGTGATAAAATATGGTACAAAAATCCTAACAAAACAGACAATCAAAGATGGATCGAGGAGCTATATTTGTAAAAAGGATCTCTGTTAATGTTTTCACAATATCTCTTTCAAGGTCAACTGTTTACGCGCACAGGAGTCAACTTAAATTGGTGGAGAGGAACAAGCCCAGTACGGCGATATTTCTGATACAGAAGAAGCAGAAGCTTTCAATGCTCGAGACATGGACAGTGGAATTTCTAACAACCGCAAGCGTTTAAATCGCAGATTACGACGTCCTCGGAGTCCTATCGTCACGCGATCTAAACCGCGATCGAAGTATCCAGATATACAGTGAAACAAACGATCTTCGGAATATTATACAAGCAAAATTATTTAGTTTAAAATGTTAAATTTTCGGAATATTATAAGAGAAAAAGAATTTAATTTAAAACGTTAAATTCTCGAATATTGTTGTATTATTGGCTGAACTAAATTATACTCAGCGTTCAAGTTAATTGTAATTGATAAAATTATAATTCTTCCAATAGACAAGTTAGAGATGATATTGTCAACGAAAAGGGGAAGAATTGTTATATATTCTTTCGATCAGATTGCCAAACCCTTTGTTATCAATTATATAACTCACCGCCTAGCGGAACTCAATCTCTGTTAGATCTCATTGGAGAGTTTCAAATGTATAAAGCTAGTACGAATAAAGAGCTGGTAGTTTATTCCAGTTAATGTTACCGTAACTTCAGCATCTTTTATATTACTCTTCACGTTGAAGATTCCCCGGATTAATCATACATAACAGTTTTGACACTACGAATATATATGCAAAATTTCATAAGAATTGGGTTTACCGAAAACGTGTGCACTAGAGTTTTGACTGGGAAAACTTGGTTTTAGGTTTATCGAACCTTTGGAAGAGTTTCTTGCAGGGGCGGACTGGCCCACCGGGCAACCGGGCAAATGCCCGGTGGGCCTCAGTAAAAATTTCGTTACACAAAATGAGATTTTCCAAAATTTTTATTACAGTTAAATTCTTTCTACGATGTTCGATTGCTGGGGCCCCATGATTTGTGAAATCAACCGATTTGATGATTGAAAATTCAGCTTCAAATGGGACTGTTGGGGCCCCGAACTTTAAACCAAAATTTCTCTTTCAATTGAACTTTTTATATGACTCACGAATGTTCAATTGCTGGGGCCCCATGATTTGTGAATTCAACCGATTTGACGATTGAAAATTCAGCTTCAAATAGGACTGTTGGGGCACCGAACTTTAAACCAAAATTTCTCTTTCAATTGAACTTTTTCTATGACTCACGAATGTTCGATTGCTGGGGCCCCATGGTTTGTGAAATCAACCGATTTGATGATTGAACATTCAGCTTTAAATGGGACTGTTGGGGCCCCGAACTTTAAACCAAAATTTCTCTTTCAATTGAACTTTTTATATGACTCACGAATGTTCAATTGCTGGGGCCCCATGATTTGTGAATTCTACCGATTTGACGATTGAAAATTCAGCTTCAAATAGGACTGTTGGGGCCCCGAACTTTAAATCAAAATTTCTCTTTCAATTGAACTTTTTCTATGACTCACGAATGTTCAATTGCTGGGACCCCATGATTTGTGAAATCAACCGATTTGATGATTGAAAATTCAGCTTTAAATGGGACTGTTGGGGCCCCGAACTTTAAACCAAAATTTCTCTTTCAATTGAACTTTTTATATGACACACGAATGTTCAATTGCTGGGGCCCCATGATTTGTGAAATCAACCGATTTGATGATTGAAAATTCAGCTTTAAATGGGACTGTTGGGGCCCCGAACTTTAAACCAAAATTTCTCTTTCAATTGAACTTTTTCTATGACTCACGAATGTTCAATTGCTGGGGCCCCATGATTTGTGATATCAACCGATTTGATGATTGAAAATTCAGCTTCAAATGGGACTGTTGGGGCCCCGAACTTTAAACCAAAATTTCTCTTTCAATTGAACTTTTTATATGACTCACGAATGTTCAATTGCTGGGGCCCCATGATTTGTGAAATCAACCGATTTGATGATTGAAAATTCAGCTTTAAATGGGACTGTTGGGGCCCCGAACTTTAAACCAAAATTTCTCTTTCAATTGAACTTTTTCTATGACTCACGAATGTTCAATTGCCGGGGCCCCATGATTTGTGAAATCAACCGATTTGATGATTGAAAATTCAGCTTCAAATGGGACTGTTGGGGCCCCGAACTTTAAACCAAAATTTCTCTTTCAATTGAACTTTTTATATGACTCACGAATGTTCAATTGCTGGGGCCCCATGATTTGTGAAATCAACCGATTTGATGATTGAAAATTCAGCTTTAAATGGGACTGTTGGGGCCCCGAACTTTAAACCAAAATTTCTCTTTCAATTGAACTTTTTATATGACTCACGAATGTTCGATTGCTGGGGCCCCATGATTTGTGAAATCAACCGATTTGATGACTGAAAATTCAGCTTTAAATGGGACTGTTGGGGCCCCGAACTTTAAACCAAAATTTCTCTTTCAATTGAACTTTTTATATGACTCACGAATGTTCAATTGCTGGGGCCCCATGATTTGTGAAATCAACCGATTTGATGATTGAAAATTCAGCTTTAAATGGGACTGTTGGGGCCCCGAACTTTAAACCAAAATTTCTCTTTCAATTGAACTTTTTCTATGACTCACGAATGTTCAATTGCTGGGGCCCCATGATTTGTGAAATCAACCGATTTGATGATTGAAAATTCAGCTTTAAATGGGACTGTTGGGGCCCCGAACTTTAAACCAAAATTTCTCTTTCACTTGAACTTTTTCTATGACTCACGAATGTTCAATTGCTGGGGCCCCATGATTTGTGATATCAACCGATTTGATGATTGAAAATTCAGCTTCAAATGGGACTGTTGGGGCCCCGAACTTTAAACCAAAATTTCTCTTTCAATTGAACTTTTTATATGACTCACGAATGTTCAATTGCTGGGGCCCCATGATTTGTGAAATCAACCGATTTGATGATTGAAAATTCAGCTTTAAATGGGACTGTTGGGGCCCCGAACTTTAAACCAAAATTTCTCTTTCAATTGAACTTTTTCTATGACTCACGAATGTTCGATTGCTGGGGCCCCATGATTTGTGAAATCAACCGATTTGATGATTGAACATTCAGCTTTAAATGGGACTGTTGGGGCCCCGAACTTTAAACCAAAATTTCTCTTTCAATTGAACTTTTTCTATGACTCACGAATGTTCAATTGCTGGGGCCCCATGATTTGTGATATCAACCGATTTGATGATTGAAAATTCAGCTTCAAATGGGACTGTTGGGGCCCCGAACTTTAAACCAAAATTTCTCTTTCAATTGAACTTTTTATATGACTCACGAATGTTCAATTGCTGGGGCCCCATGATTTGTGAATTCAACCGATTTGACGATTGAAAATTCAGCTTCAAATAGGACTGTTGGGGCCCCGAACTTTAAACCAAAATTTCTCTTTCAATTGAACTTTTTCTATGACTCACGAATGTTCGATTGCTGGGGCCCCATGATTTGTGAAATCAACCGATTTGATGATTGAAAATTCAGCTTTAAATGGGACTGTTGGGGCCCCGAACTTTAAACCAAAATTTCTCTTTCAATTGAACTTTTTATATGACTCACGAATGTTCAATTGCTGGGGCCCCATGATTTGTGAAATCAACCGATTTGATGATTGAAAATTCAGCTTTAAATGGGACTGTTGGGGCCCCGAACTTTAAACCAAAATTTCTCTTTCAATTGAACTTTTTATATGACTCACGAATGTTCAATTGCTGGGGCCCCATGATTTGTGAAATCAACCGATTTGATGATTGAAAATTCAGCTTTAAATGGGACTGTTGGGGCCCCGAACTTTAAACCAAAATTTCTCTTTCAATTGAACTTTTTATATGACTCACGAATGTTCAATTGCTGGGGCCCCATGATTTGTGAAATCAACCGATTTGATGATTGAAAATTCAGCTTCAAATGGGACTGTTGGGGCCCCGAACTTTAAACCAAAATTTCTCTTTCAATTGAACTTTTTATATGACTCACGAATGTTCAATTGCTGGGGCCCCATGATTTGTGAAATCAACCGATTTGATGATTGAAAATTCAGCTTTAAATGGGACTGTTGGGGCCCCGAACTTTAAACCAAAATTTCTCTTTCAATTGAACTTTTTCTATGACTCACGAATGTTCGATTGCTGGGGCCCCATGATTTGTGAAATCAACCGATTTGATGATTGAAAATTCAGCTTTAAATGGGACTGTTGGGGCCCCGAACTTTAAACCAAAATTTCTCTTTCAATTGAACTTTTTCTATGACTCACGAATGTTCAATTGCTGGGGCCCCATGATTTGTGAAATCAACCGATTTGATGATTGAAAATTCAGCTTTAAATGGGACTGTTGGGGCCCCGAACTTTAAACCAAAATTTCTTTTTCAATTGAACTTTTTATATGACTCACGAATGTTCAATTGCTGGGGCCCCATGATTTGTGAAATCAACCGATTTGATGATTGAAAATTCAGCTTTAAATGGGACTGTTGGGGCCCCGAACTTTAAACCAAAATTTCTCTTTCAATTGAACTTTTTCTATGACTCACGAATGTTCAATTGCTGGGGCCCCATGATTTGTGAAATCAACCGATTTGATGATTGAAAATTCAGCTTTAAATGGGACTGTTGGGGCCCCGAACTTTAAACCAAAATTTCTCTTTCAATTGAACTTTTTCTATAACTCACGAATGTCCGATTGCTGGGGCCCCATGATTTGTGAAATCATTTGAGTTGAGCTGTTGGGGTCCAAGCTCCGAAAATATTACCAGTTTCAATTCTGAGTATTCAAAAGTAGAATTAGTATTTCATCCGCAGTTATTTGACTAGTTATAAATATTGAACTGTCGGCCTAAGCTCCATACTCAGTTTACTTCAGTGGCGACGGTCCGTTATCGATCCTGCGCTGAATGAATTATGGTCCTCCAGTACTCAATCCTGGGCTACCTTTCTTCAAACCCCTCGAACATCAGCTGAACGTGCATCATCCTCGATAGCGCACATCCATCAGTGCGATGTCTACTCCGAAGTCTACGGCGTCTTCTTGATTCTCTGCTTAAAATAATTTTAGCTACTCTTTCGTCGGGCATTCTAGACACGTGATCAGCCCAGCGCAGGCTGCCACACTGTACTATCTTCATTATAACAGCGTATTTGCATTCTTAATATAGCACGTGGTTCATGCGGCTGCGCTACACTCCATTTTGGATTTTTTCAAATTTTACGCTAAAACCCCAAGCATTCGGCGATCAGCTACTTTTAGCGTGTACGATTCATGTCCGTAAAGGGCCACCGAGAGGATAAGTATTCTCGTTCTCGAGCGTCAGTTTTATGCGAATTTGCAAGCTACGGGATTTCAGCTACAAAATGTAATGCCTGCGTAAAGGCCATTTCGCAGCTGCAATTAGTCGTTTTATTTTGCGACTTACATCGTTGTCACATGTCACGAGCATACCAAAATATATTCAGTTCCTCTTCGACACCAACACCATTTGGATTTCCACGCCATATACTTCGTTTTGGCGGTGTTAATGGTAAGTCCCAATTTCTCAATAAATGACCTACAGGCTTCTTTCGCTGCTCTACTTTTGGTTTCGGTGATATCGACATCATCCGTAAAATCAAAAAGCACGTGAGGTCTCATCTGCTATTCTGACTCATAATTTTTACTCATCCAGCATCACACGAATCAACGTAACTAGTTCTGTGGGAAAACAATGTCCTAGCGTTAACTGTCACAACTTATTTCGTTTGACTGAATCGTATGCCGCCTTGAAATCCTTAAAAATATGATGAGTCTGCAAGGTGTACTCCCGGAACTCGTCAGTTACTAGACGCAGGGTAAATATCTGATCCATCGTGAAGCGACCCTCATGAAAACCAGCTTGATACTCGCCGACGAAGAACTCAGCTAACGGACTCAGTCTAAAACACAGGATAGGGAGAGCACCTTATAGGCAAAATTGAGCAACGTAATGCCTCGACAGTTTTTACTCTCAAGTCGATGTCCGTTTTTAAAATTGTGGAAATGAGACCAATCAACCACTCCTCCGATATTTATTTTCCTCCCATATTCTGTTCCTGACAATGAGGTAGCGAATTGTTTCGTACAGCTGCTCGCTCCCCGTTTTTAGAAGTTCAGCCAGGATACCATCCTTTACAGCAACCATACCGTTTTTCAGCTCACTGATTGCTCTTTTGACCTCCTCCTGCGTTGGCGGCTCCATAGTTTAGCCGTCGCTCAAAATTCTTATCCTGTACCTGCTGATCTTCGTGTTTACTAGAACGCTACCTACCCCAAACACTAAATTGGCATGAAAAAATAAAATTCACTGTGGACTAGAACGCTACCTACCCCAAACACTAAATTAGCATGAAAAAATAAAATTCACTGTGGAGCGAGAAGTAGATGGAAAGTTACCATTTTTGGACCTGCTGATTACCAGAAAGGAAAACAATACTCTGAAGTTCAGCATTTTCCGCAAACCAACATCTACAGACCGTTACATTACTACGGACTCGAATCACTTCGGGGCCCAAAACCAAGCAGCCTTTCACTCTATGGCGCACCGCCTGGTCAATATACCCATGGAGAGAGAGGACTTTGCAGCCGAAAGCCAAAAAATTCAGAAAGCGGGTGAATTGAATGGGTACGACAAGAATTTTGTGGATAAAATAATCGGTAAACATATCCGTAAAAACAGTGTCAAAACACCACCACTTTACAGCCGAAAAAAGAGCAAATCCACAGAATCAGTTTGCCTTTTTACCCTAAAGTGACGAACCACATTAGGACAATTCTCAAGCGACACGGTTTCCATGTGGTTCATAGAAGTGGTAATATATTGCAGGAGCTTTTAAGGGGGGACCCTACTCCGGAAGACCGAAAAATGATAGATTTTCGTAAAAAAATTTCAGATGCAGAATTATAGTGAAGTGTTCGGGTATTTTGGTTATTGGTTAAGGTATATTTGAAGATATATTTTGTATTTCTTGGATACCAGAATAGTGATTATTATGCTGGTGGCCGGTGGACGCGTGAATGCCCTTTATAAAATAGTTCCTTGCTGGCGGTACGTGGCGGGAACCAATGGAGTATCGTAGAACGGATTTTCAGGATGATTTTGTAGCTTTAGGCCAATACCTAAATTGTTACGTAGCGGTTTTTGAAAATTCGAAAAATTACTAAAATGGCGGCAATTTTTTCCAAAATAAAGGTGTTTTTTCATCAAAAATCGCCAATTAAGAGGTCATAAAAAATTGAAAAATTGAGATATCGTAAAACGGCTACGTAACAATTTAGATAATTCATTTTTACATGCTGAAAAAAAATTTCAGCCAAATCGGTTCGCTAGATTCTGAGAAACACGTACCGCCAACTGAAGAAACATGGTTTCGGGGAAAACGTGTTCAAAGTTTCGTATAGCAATGGACTTCCCTTGAGGTGACTTCACAATATTTGCCGTAAGTTTTCAACGAGATCAGATATCAAAAAATCCTTTTGGTCTGACATTTCTGAAGGCATAAGCGTCTCGAAAATGCAAAAAAATAAAATTTGATTTTTCCGACTTTCCAGAGTAGGGTCCCCCCTTAAACAATCAAGAAGATAAAGTTCCGCCCGAAGAACGGTCGGGTATCTGCGAAATCCCCTGTAAGGATTGCCCAGCGGTGTATATTGGACAAACCCATCGAAAATTTAAAACTCGGCTAAAAGAACATAAAAAAGCTGTGGAAAATGAAAGGACCAACGGTTCGAGTGTAGCGATGCATTCTATCTGCCTCCAACATGAAATTGATTGGAAGAATGCAAAGCTCCTAAAAAATGTGAGAAAATCCTCTCATTTGAATGCGTGGGAATCGATGTACATCAGCACCGCCGATCGGCTTTTGATGAATGAAGATGAGGCGCTCATCTCATCGCCTCTCTTCCAACAGACGAAACTGAACCTGTAGCAGACAACAAATCACAATACGTATTCAGTCGACCACCGCTCCGTAGATGGGTTGGATCAAACCCGAAACCGGTTAGCGAAAAAGGTACTTTTAATGTTTTGTAAGAACCATAAGTGATGTGACTTGTTTGTTCGGGATAGCTATAACTCGGCACGGGAATCGCCTGCACTATGAACTGTTCTGTTCTAACGTGTAGACGCAGTAAGCTACTCATATATATTGAACTATTGACATCCTATCATTTATCACGCAAATCAAATCAAATATTCACGCTGCGGCAGATCCTCCAAAAAGTTCATGAATACAGAATTCAACGCACAATTATTTCATTCATTTCAAAGTTGCGTATGATAACATCGACCGTTAAATCATGGCCATTCTAACCTCGCAGGGGACTTTATCAACGTGATGGTTCCTCGTGTGGGCTGTTCAACATGCCGTTACAGGATGTTGAAAGGAGCAACACACAAACACAATCTTCAGCAAATCTAGTTAGTTCGTCTGCTTTCCCAAAGAAATGGATATTGTCGATAGAACAGTATCTGTGGTGGTGGCTGAACAAACTAAAATTCAAAGTAGCGAAGATTGGGATGAAGAAAAGTGCGTCCAAACTAAAGTACCGTGAACCTCTAATATGATGCACACGCTAAAAGCTGGTAACTCGGTCCTAATAACGACTGAGTTTGTTTTGTTTCGAGCATCGAGCTGCTATGCTGCCCGTTCTCCCGGTACTCGACACTCGACAGTGCCTGAGTCGAGTCGAGTTGCACGACACGACTTACAAAATAGAGCCCATATTCATTAGATTTACTGTCCTTGTAACGCTGATGTCTTTTGAGTAGATGTCGTTTTTTGTGTTAATTTACTACCATGAGAATATTGCAAACTGGGGCCCCTAATCTCAAAGGCCCGGTGGGCCCTTTGGCTCCCAGTCCGCCCCTGGTTTCTTGAAATTGAAAGCTCTATCGTCTGGTAGAATTCAAATTTTGATTAATCCTCCTAAAAGTGAAATAAAAAAGTTATTTTTCGTCAGTGTCAATATAACACATTGATGCGTTCTGCAATGTTATAGAGCATATTATTACAATAAATTTTGCTAAAGACAGTAACCTTCTATCTCTGCAGCGAAGATAGAAAAATCTTATTTATTGTATGTGAATTTGTAAAATCAGCTTTTCTATTTTTGCTCTTTTTGTAATTGTTGTATGACTTTTTCATGTATTACAAAATTGTACAAAAAGTAGAAATACACAACTTTGCTGAAAATAGTATACCTCTGTTTGCTTGTTTAGGAACTGTAGAACTTTGATTATAAAGAATACCCTAATTTTGACTCGACTCGACTCGAATTACTCGACTACCAGCAGATGGATACATTTTAAACATTTTACATTTGCTGATAGTTTTGCTGCATACATTTTCCCAACAATTTAAATTATTAATGCATTGAATAATTATGACATTTTGCTCACAATAAGTTTATTGAAGAATATACGTTAGTTAAACAACGATTTGTAACTTTATAGCAATATGGCGTTGAAAAACCTACACGTGTTGTATAAAATACAACAGCATGAGTAACCGAAGGTTAATAAAAATTTATGAAAATTATTCAAGAAAACTCTATTGGCGTGATTCAAATAGAATGGCATTACAGGAAACTATGCATAGTTCAAAAACCTATAAACTAGACCTTTACTAGACAATGTATATGTTAAATAATAAGCTTTCCTCTTACAACTTACTTTTATTTGCACTTACTCAGATTAATAACAACTTACTTATCCTTACTCAGCAATTTCATGAAAAAACGATCTATCAAAATATAAAAGTGTTCCTATTTTGTTCAAATTTTGTAAACTTATTCAATTTTCAAAAATTTCAAAAGTTCCGAAGTCGTGTCGATTTCTATCTCAAATAGCAAGTAAGACCGTATAACAAAGGTTCCTTTCACCACTAGGTGGATTAAATCGGGTTTTATACAAGACTTCATTTTAGAATATAATTTTATAAACTTGGAGCTATCGACTGTTGAAGATTCACGAATTTGTTTTTTTTCGGCTGGACAGTCAATTGGCAAAGCAAAACGACACTTTATTTTTTCTACGCCCGAGAGTAGTTTCGAATTTTTACAAAATTGTTTACCTTCAGGACTTCAATTTGGTCCTGGCTTACTGGGGTAATAAATAATTCCCTTCCTGCTGGAAAGCAAGCAATTTTATGGACGGTGTAAGAGGGGGGGGGGCTGCTATACAAATGTAACACAAATTTCCTCAACAGTCGAAAACTAATTAAGCAAATAGAACCAAATTTGGCAAGTGGGGGTTTTAGAAGGTAAGACTGTTTTCGATGGCATACTTAGACCCCTTCCTTTTCCCATATAAATGAAATACAAATTTCTTCATAAATCGAGAACTAATCAAGCAAATGGAACCAAATGTGGCATGTGGGGGTCTCAGAAGGCACGAATATTTTCTATGGTGAATTGAGATCCTTCCCCTCTTTAGGAGGGGAGGCACTCAATCAAATAATATACAAATTTCCTCATAACTCGTGAACTAATCAATCAAAAGGAACCAAATTTAGCATGTGAGGGTTTTAAAAGGTAGGATTTTTTTATGGTGCACTAAGACCCCTTCCCCTTCTAAGAGACGGGGGCACAGAGAACAGACATTCATCTTAATCGCGCAGGATGTGTAAAAGCTCAATCGCCATTTGGGAAGTAAGTGGTAATGCTCCCGTCAGGCGGCGCTCGCATCACTAACATAACATAACAAGCTTTAATTTTCAGTGTCTGCCAATACTTGCAAAGCCCTTTGTCACAGGCTCATCAAAGCTTTACACAGTTGCTACAGTAACTACCATATTGTTTACACATGTGAATCGGACAAAAGTAAACAACATTTTTCGGAATTCATTATTCGTTCTTAATCATTCCGGTAGATTAAGTGTCGGTCATGGGCGTAGCCAGAAAAGTTTCCTGGGGGGGGGGGGTGTACAAAAAAAAATTGACATAGCATAACCGTAAAGAGTTTATTCAGGAAATGGGAAATTATTTTCAGTTAAAAGCTATTTTGGTTGAAATTGAGTGTTCTTTTGACTAAAAAGATAATATTGAAATAGTAGAAGCCAAATGTTAAAATTTTGCCTCCCAGTTGGCATTGAGATATGCCGTATGTTTGAATCTCGGCTGGGAGAGGCTCTTAGAGTCCATCGGATCGAGTCTCTTCGAGAGGCAGTGAAGGTGCTGTTAACAACTTATCTTGCATGATTTTAAACTTCGCTCTTGAAGTGATCCGACGAGCAGATTTCGAAACCGGTGGTTTGATTTTCAGTAAAGGCAGCAAACTTCTTGGCTACGCAGGTGACTTTGATATTAAAACCAGAAACTTTGCCACTGCAGAGACCACTTGCGTAAACTGAAAGTAGTGGCTAGGAGGATTCGGCCTAAAATAAACGCGTCGAAGATGAAATACATGAATGACAAAAGCTCAAACGAAACGAACGCGATTTTTATGCGGACGGTAATCGTCGTGTTTTATCGCAGTTTTGTATAATTACAAGTTTTGAGATCGGTTTTAAGCAGCAAATGCTGAAAATCTCTTCAAGTGCACCTTAAAATTGAAATTGTTACTTGGGTAGTCTTTATAGAAGCGGCAGAAAATTGTTGATTTCTGTGGGGGTTGAGTACCCCTGGAATAGAATATCACATTGAATTATCGTACTATCGGAGCGAGCATCATACAGCTCTTTGCAGTGATGCCCCGGGCTAACATCGCGACGAATATCATGCGGTCGGTTCGCTATCGTGTATCGCCGGTATTTCCAGTCGCGTCGATAGTGCTGATTGCTAAGCAGCCGGCACTCCGCAGCCATCCGCAGTGGTAAGTCTTGGGCGATTCTCTGAGTGTAATAATACATCGCACAAATGGCGACAGTGACAGGACAGTTCCTAATCTAATAGGGGATCATTCAATAATAACGTCCACTGCTTATGGGGGGGAGGGGGGTGTCAATTTTGTGACAGGTTGTGACAGAGAGGGGGAGGGGGTCTAGGCAAATGCGACATCCGCCGAAGAAAATTTGTTCTCAGAAAAAGGCTACAAAAACTCATCGATTTATTTCGATTTTCGAATTTATCTTACTTCAGAAGATAGCAAGAGGACCCGACATCGTCGAAACAAATAAATAAAGCAGATTCTCTCCTATCATCTCTTCACTCAAAAAGCAACTTGTTTCATTTGTTGAACAGAATCTTTCAAGCAAGCTTCAATTGATGCTGGTAATTGTTTCACCTGACGGCGCCGAAAGTCGGGCACGATTTACCTATGTTGCACTAGATTAATTATACCATGCGTTACATTAAAGGGTATATGTAAATCATTTTCAGTTCATTTGCAATCAAAGTTTCTAGTTTTCTAAATATTTGATAGATAAGTACAAAATAAACTTTAAAAGCTATCGTCACGATGTAGTGAAACCTGCCTCGTCGATGCAGATTGAAGCTGTTTTAAAGCGGAGCGGTGCTCTTCAATTGAAACCAAAACTTCATTTCTTCATTGATTTGTGGCGACTTGCAATTGAAAGTTGTTAGAGCCTTTGTTCACAGTTCATAAATCGTGTCCATAAAAATGTTTTTTTACTAATAAAATTACATACAGCAATTCGGTAAAAAAAAATCAGTAAAAGTCTACTCGCTGGGTGGAGAAAGTTAGCAAAACGTGGAATCTTTTTATAATTTCATTAAAAAGATAACTTTGAGATCAGTTTATCCGGAAAAATCTAGAAATTAATTTTTTTTTGAGAAAATACGCGACTGTTATTTTCTATGGTTTTTTAATCTTACACTACTTCTTAAAAGATTAAGCTATTTTTATAAAACACTTTTTACTTTTAACACGCTTTTTATTTCTATTTTAGGTTTGTGTGACGTCCAAATGGGGGGGGGGGAGGTTGAGTTTTGTGACATAATTGGACAGAGGGGGAGGGGGGGTCTAAAAAAGCAGAAATTTAGTGGACGTCATTTTTGAATCGTCCCTAGAATCATGCAGATTATTTTTAAGTTTTTTGTTTGGGTTGAGCAAAGAATCGCCCAAGAAAGCTGGTATCTCGGAACACCGGGTGGATAAGTACTACGGTTGTGATAGTTTTTAAGGTGGTGCTTTTTTCCCAGTTATTGTGCTTTTCTGAATTCATGTTACAGCGTCATATTCAGTGGATCTTGTGATCTTGTGCGCCATTTTGAGGTAGAGTGAAACCTTCGAGAGAGTGTCGATCGTGATTCTTCAGAGAGGCAAAAAAAAGTTTTTGTTTGATCGCCTCTAAGTGTTGTTTTTTTGCTGTCCCTCGGTAAGCAATCTGCTAGCTGTGTGTGATTGTGGAGCGGGGCAGGGGCGGACTGGGAGCCAAAGGGCCCACCGGGCCTTTGAGATTAGGGGCCCCAGTTTGCAATATTCTCATGGTAGTAAATTAACACAAAAAACGACATCTACTCAAAAGACATCAGCGTTACAAGGACAGTAAATCTAATGAATATGGGCTCTATTTTGTAAGTCGTGTCGTGCAACTCGACTCGACTCAGGCACTGTCGAGTGTCGAGTACCGGGAGAACGGGCAGCATAGCAGCTCGATGCTCGAAACAAAACAAACTCAGTCGTTATTAGGACCGAGTTACCAGCTTTTAGCGTGTGCATCATATTAGAGGTTCACGGTACTTTAGTTTGGACGCACTTTTCTTCATCCCAATCTTCGCTACTTTGAATTTTAGTTTGTTCAGCCACCACCACAGATACTGTTCTATCGACAATATCCATTTCTTTGGGAAAGCAGACGAACTAACTAGATTTGCTGAAGATTGTGTTTGTGTGTTGCTCCTTTCAACATCCTGTAACGGCATGTTGAACAGCCCACACGAGGAACCATCACGTTGATAAAGTCCCCTGCGAGGTTAGAATGGCCATGATTTAACGGTCGATGTTATCATACGCAACTTTGAAATGAATGAAATAATTGTGCGTTGAATTCTGTATTCATGAACTTTTTGGAGGATCTGCCGCAGCGTGAATATTTGATTTGATTTGCGTGATAAATGATAGGATGTCAATAGTTCAATATATATGAGTAGCTTACTGCGTCTACACGTTAGAACAGAACAGTTCATAGTGCAGGCGATTCCCGTGCCGAGTTATAGCTATCCCGAACAAACAAGTCACATCACTTATGGTTCTTACAAAACATTAAAAGTACCTTTTTCGCTAACCGGTTTCGGGTTTGATCCAACCCATCTACGGAGCGGTGGTCGACTGAATACGTATTGTGATTTGTTGTCTGCTACAGGTTCAGTTTCGTCTGTTGGAAGAGAGGCGATGAGATGAGCGCCTCATCTTCATTCATCAAAAACCGATCGGCGGTGCTGATGTACATCGATTCCCATGCATTCAAATGAGAGGATTTTCTCACATTTTTTAGGAGCTTTGCATTCTTCCAATCAATTTCATGTTGGAGGCAGATAGAATGCATCGCTACACTCGAACCGTTGGTCCTTTCATTTTCCACAGCTTTTTTATGTTCTTTTAGCCGAGTTTTAAATTTTCGATGGGTTTGTCCAATATACACCGCTGGGCAATCCTTACAGGGGATTTCGCAGATACCCGACCGTTCTTCGGGCGGAACTTTATCTTCTTGATTGTTTAAGGGGGGACCCTACTCTGGAAAGTCGGAAAAATCGAATTTTATTTTTTTGCATTTTCGAGACGCTTATGCCTTCAGAAATGTCATGCCAAAAGGATTTTTTGATATCTGATCTCGTTGAAAACTTACGGCAAATATTGTGAAGTCACCTCAAGGGAAGTCCATTGCTATACGAAACTTTGAACACGTTTTCCCCGAAACCATGTTTCTTCAGTTGGCGGTACGTGTTTCTCAGAATCTAGCGAACCGATTTGGCTGAAATTTTTTTTCAGCATGTAAAAATGAATTATCTAAATTGTTACGTAGCCGTTTTACGATATCTCAATTTTTCAATTTTTATGACCTCCTAATTGGCGATTTTTGATGAAAAAACACCTTTATTTTGGAAAAAATTGCCGCCATTTTAGTAATTTTTCGAATTTTCAAAAACCGCTACGTAACAATTTAGGTATTGGCCTAAAGCTTCAAAATCATCCTGAAAATCCGTTCTACGATACTCCATTGGTTCCCGCCACGTACCGCCAGCAAGGAACTATTTTATAAAGGGCATTCACGCGTCCACCGGCCACCAGCATAATAATCACTATTCTGGTATCCAAGAAATACAAAATATATCTTCAAATATACCTTAACCAATAACCAAAATACCCGAACACTTCACTATAATTCTGCATCTGAAATTTTTTTACGAAAATCTATCATTTTTCGGTCTTCCGGAGTAGGGTCCCCCCTTAAAAGCTCCTGCAATATATTACCACTTCTATGAACCACATGGAAACCGTGTCGCTTGAGAATTGTCCTAATGTGGTTCGTCACTTTAGGGTAAAAAGGCAAACTGATTCTGTGGATTTGCTCTTTTTTCGGCTGTAAAGTGGTGGTGTTTTGACACTGTTTTTACGGATATGTTTACCGATTATTTTATCCACAAAATTCTTGTCGTACCCATTCAATTCACCCACTTTCTGAATTTTTTGGCTTTCGGCTGCAAAGTCCTCTCTCTCCATGGGTATATTGACCAGGCGGTGCGCCATAGAGTGAAAGGCTGCTTGGTTTTGGGCCCCGAAGTGATTCGAGTCCGTAGTAATGTAACGGTCTGTAGATGTTGGTTTGCGGAAAATGCTGAACTTCAGAGTATTGTCTTCCTTTCTGGTAATCAGCAGGTCCAAAAATGGTAACTTTCCATCTACTTCTCGCTCCACAGTGAATTTTATTTTTTCATGCTAATTTAGTGTTTGGGGTAGGTAGCGTTCTAGTCCACAGTGAATTTTATTTTTTCATGCCAATTTAGTGTTTGGGGTAGGTAGCGTTCTAGTAAACACGAAGATCAGCAGGTACAGGATAAGAATTTTGAGCGACGGCTAAACTATGGAGCCGCCAACGCAGGAGGAGGTCAAAAGAGCAATCAGTGAGCTGAAAAACGGTATGGTTGCTGTAAAGGATGGTATCCTGGCTGAACTTCTAAAAACGGGGAGCGAGCAGCTGTACGAAACAATTCGCTACCTCATTGTCAGGAACAGAATATGGGAGGAAAATAAATATCGGAGGAGTGGTTGATTGGCCTCATTTCCACAATTTTAAAAACGGACATCGACTTGAGAGTAAAAACTGTCGAGGCATTACGTTGCTCAATTTTGCCTATAAGGTGCTCTCCCTATCCTGTGTTTTAGACTGAGTCCGTTAGCTGAGTTCTTCGTCGGCGAGTATCAAGCTGGTTTTCATGAGGGTCGCTTCACGATGGATCAGATATTTACCCTGCGTCTAGTAACTGACGAGTTCCGGGAGTACACCTTGCAGACTCATCATATTTTTAAGGATTTCAAGGCGGCATACGATTCAGTCAAACGAAATAAGTTGTGACAGTTAACGCTAGGACATTGTTTTCCCACAGAACTAGTTACGTTGATTCGTGTGATGCTGGATGAGTAAAAATTATGAGTCAGAATAGCAGATGAGACCTCACGTGCTTTTTGATTTTACGGATGATGTCGATATCACCGAAACCAAAAGTAGAGCAGCGAAAGAAGCCTTTAGGTCATTTATTGAGAAATTGGGACTTACCATTAACACCGCCAAAACGAAGTATATGGTGTGGAAATCCAAATGGTGTTGGTGTCGAAGAGGAACTGAATATATTTTGGTATGCTCGTGACATGTGACAACGATGTAAGTCGCAAAATAAAACGACTAATTGCAGCTGCGAAATGGCCTTTACGCAGGCATTACATTTTGTAGCTGAAATCCCGTAGCTTGCAAATTCGCATAAAACTGACGCTCGAGAACGAGAATACTTATCCTCTCGGTGGCCCTTTACGGACATGAATCGTACACGCTAAAAGTAGCTGATCGACGAATGCTTGGGGTTTTAGCGTAAAATTTGAAAAAATCCAAAATGGAGTGTAGCGCAGCCGCATGAACCACGTGCTATATTAAGAATGCAAATACGCTGTTATAATGAAGATAGTACAGTGTGGCAGCCTGCGCTGGGCTGATCACGTGTATAGAATGCCCGACGAAAGAGTAGCTAAAATTATTTTAAGCAGAGAATCAAGAAGACGCCGTAGACTTCGGAGTAGACATCGCACTGATGGATGTGCGCTATCGAGGATGATGCACGTTCAGCTGATGTTCGAGGGGTTTGAAGAAAGGTAGCCCAGGATTGAGTACTGAAGGACCATAATTCAAATGATTTCACAAATTATGGGGCCCCAGCAATCGGACATTCGTGAGTTATAGAAAAAGTTCAATTGAAAGAGAAATTTTGGTTAAATGTTCGGGGCCCCAACAGTCCCATTTAAAGCTGAATTTTCAATCATCAAATCGGTTGATTTCACAAATCATGGGGCCCCAGCAATTGAACATTCGTGAGTCGTAGAAAAAGTTCAATTGAAAGAGAAATTTTGGTTCAAAGTTCGGGGCCCCAACAGTCCTATTTGAAGCTGAATTTTCAATCATCAAATCAGTTGATTTCACAAATCATGGGGCCCCAGCAATCGAACATTCGTGAGTCATAGAAAAAGTTCAATTGAAAGAGAAATTTTGGTTTAAAGTTCGGGGCCCCAACAGTCCCATTTAAAGCTGAATTTTCAATCATCAAATCGGTTGATTTCACAAATCATGGGGCCCCAGCAATTGAACATTCGTGAGTCATATAAAAAGTTCAATTGAAAGAGAAATTTTGGTTTAAAGGACGGGGCCCCAACAGTCCCATTTGAAGCTGAATTTTCAATCATCAAATCGGTTGATTTCACAAATCATGGGGCCCCAGCAATTGAACATTCGTGAGTCATATAAAAAGTTCAATTGAAAGAGAAATTTTGGTTCAAAGTTCGGGGCCCCAACAGTCCCATTTAAAGCTGAATTTTCAATCGTCAAATCGGTTGAATTCACAAATCATGGGGCCCCAGCAATTGAACATTCGTGAGTCATATAAAAAGTTCAATTGAAAGAGAAATTTTGGTTTAAAGTTCGGGACCCCAACAGTCCCATTTAAAGCTGAATGTTCAATCATCAAATCGGTTGATTTCACAAATCATGGGGCCCCAGCAATCGAACATTCGTGAGTCATAGAAAAAGTTCAATTGAAAGAGAAATTTTGGTTTAAAGTTCGGGGCCCCAACAGTCCTATTTGAAGCTGAATTTTCAATCGTCAAATCGGTTGAATTCACAAATCATGGGGCCCCAGCAATTGAACATTCGTGAGTCATATAAAAAGTTCAATTGAAAGAGAAATTTTGGTTTAAAGTTCGGGGCCCCAACAGTCCCATTTGAAGCTGAATTTTCAATCATCAAATCGGTTGATTTCACAAATCATGGGGCCCCAGCAATCGAACATTCGTGAGTCATAGAAAAAGTTCAATTGAAAGAGAAATTTTGGTTTAAAGTTCGGGGCCCCAACAGTCCCATTTGAAGCTGAATGTTCAATCATCAAATCGGTTGATTTCACAAATCATGGGGCCCCAGCAATTGAACATTCGTGAGTCATATAAAAAGTTCAATTGAAAGAGAAATTTTGGTTTAAAGTTCGGGGCCCCAACAGTCCCATTTAAAGCTGAATTTTCAATCATCAAATCGGTTGATTTCACAAATCATGGGGCCCCAGCAATCGAACATTCGTGAGTCATAGAAAAAGTTCAATTGAAAGAGAAATTTTGGTTTAAAGTTCGGGGCCCCAACAGTCCCATTTAAAGCTGAATTTTCAATCATCAAATCGGTTGATTTCACAAATCATGGGGCCCCAGCAATTGAACATTCGTGAGTCATATAAAAAGTTCAATTGAAAGAGAAATTTTGGTTTAAAGTTCGGGGCCCCAACAGTCCCATTTGAAGCTGAATTTTCAATCATCAAATCGGTTGATTTCACAAATCATGGGGCACCAGCAATCGAACATTCGTGAGTCATAGAAAAAGTTCAATTGAAAGAGAAATTTTGGTTTAAAGTTCGGGGCCCCAACAGTCCCATTTGAAGCTGAATTTTCAATCATCAAATCGGTTGATTTCACAAATCATGGGGCCCCAGCAATTGAACATTCGTGAGTCATATAAAAAGTTCAATTGAAAGAGAAATTTTGGTTTAAAGTTCGGGGCCCCAACAGTCCCATTTAAAGCTGAATTTTCAATCATCAAATCGGTTGATTTCACAAATCATGGGGCCCCAGCAATTGAACATTCGTGAGTCATATAAAAAGTTCAATTGAAAGAGAAATTTTGGTTTAAAGTTCGGGGCCCCAACAGTCCCATTTAAAGCTGAATTTTCAATCATCAAATCGGTTGATTTCATGAATCATGGGGCCCCAGCAATCGAATATTCGTGAGTCATAGAAAAAGTTTAATTGAAAGAAAAATTTTGGTTTAAAGTTCGGGGCCCCAATAATTCCATTTGAAGCTGAATTTTCAATCATCAAATCGGTTGATTTCATGAATCATGGGGCCCCAGCAATCGAATATTCGTGAGTCATAGAAAAAGTTTAACTGACAGAAAAATTTTGGAAAATCTCATGTTGTGTAACGACGAAATTTTTACTGGGGCCCACCGGGCATTTGCCCGGTTGCCCGGTGGGCCAGTCCGCCCCTGCACTAGTCGTTCGGATGGAAGCAGCGGGACTACTTCCGAAATGTTCCAGAACGATGGAACCAACAAACAAAATGGCGACACGCACTAATCTTCTACACTTTTTGCACTATAGTTTTCTGTCTCAACACAAATCACATTTTCTTCAGTTTTATCGTTTAATGACTTTCACTTCTACTTTTCTTGCACTGACTGGATCCTGCAGCCGGTTCGAAGGACCAATGTAAGGGCTCCAACTAGCCTTACTATTTTTGTACCCAATGGACTGTAGTCAATTTTTATTAAAACAAGAACTCATTTTAACTTAACACTTTATTTTTAGTATATGTTTTTTATGTAAGACTATTCTTCTTAAGCACCTTGAATTGGTACTTTAGCACTGAATTGTATCTTCATATTTCTGGCTTAAAATCTTAACTGAACTGAATTGCGTTTCAAAAAACTTACTACCTGTATAGCTACGCGGACTGTACCAAAAAAACTGTACCATATGATGACGCAGTTGAAATCGTTCTTGTTCTTCTATATCTCGCATTGCGCACCTCTCGTTCACATTCGCCTGCTCACTGCATTACCAACGTTGTTGCCAGGACACAAGGGGTTGCTACGGGCGAATAACAGTGCAACCAAATTGAATCGCAGCAATCAGCTTTTCAAACAAACAGAAAGTTTTTCATTTTCATTCAAGCGTCAGAAGTACTCGGATGCAGACAGGATCACAGAGTTGAAAACCCGGTTCGAAGGACTTCCAGGACGTGGAGAACCCCAAGCCATCTCCAAGTTTTCATTCACTTGGGAAACGCCAACTGATTGACAGGGTAAGATTTTGTTTAGCCTAAAGTGAATATACAGGCAAATTATCTAATAAAAATTTTTGACACCTGTAGCTTGGAAAACTCAGATTTTTTTTTCATCACATTTTGCCTTGCAAGAAGAAGGGAGATGTGGGGGTTGAGTACCCCTGGAATAGAATATCACATTGAACTATCGTACTATCGGAGCGAGCATCATACAGCTCTTTGCAATGATGCCCCGGGCTAACATCGCGACGAATATCATGCGGTCGGTTCGCTATCGCGTCAGCAGCCATCGGTATCGCCGGCATTTCCAGTCGCGTCGATAGTACTGATTGCTAAGCAGCCGGCACTCCGGCAGTCGTGCGCAGCCGATTCTCTGTGCTAGTGTAATAATACATCGCACAATTTCCATACCCGCTCATCTGCAAGAAAGGCGGTAAGGATGATTCTGGTTTCATGTTCCAATGACTCACGGTTCATGGACCAACAAGATGTTAAGATTTTCATAGTTGCCGGCTCCGAGATATCAATTAGGGAAAACGTTTGAAACCTTTTATTTAAAAGATAAAGAACCACGGGACATTCACGACTCTTTCTTTCACGATCTTTCACTTTGTGAAAGATTTTTAAACAATGAGTTGACTATCTCATAGAATATTCGTAGAATAGTAAATCCCTATGGATTTTATACATACGGTAAAAACCATTCAATTCAATAACAGAGCGATTCCGTATAAAAACAATCTAAGGAAAAAAATTCACTA